>NC_079230.1:26465067-26520067 GCF_029633865.1 Lampris incognitus
GCAGGTTCGAGGCCAGTAAAATCTGGCACGCGGGCTGACACTGGAATGGACCTCACACACTCGTTTATGAAGGGCTGCAGACCAACACACATATTTGTAGTGACAACGGTTAGCAGTAGAACAAATGAGGAGTGGTCAGAGAGAGTCCCGGGCATTTATTTCCCTCTGCTCATATTTTGACGACGCCGTAGCGATGCGAACACCACCAGGGGAGTAGTACAGGCGGGTCTCTGGCAGGGCCTGGAGCCAGCAGACGGTCTTAGTAAGTGGGGGTGGGTTTGCTTCCCCACGGCTCAAAACGTCCTTCCTCTGCCTTTGTCCATTCAGGCCACCCCTCTTATCTAGGTTCGAGTGGCTTTGACGGGCAAAAACCTACAGACCAATAAAAATCAGATTCGGTTGCAAATTTACGTCAAGACAAAAGTATGTATGTGTGTGTGTGTGCGTGTGTGTCCTCGTCCATGTGAGCGTATATGTAAGTCTGCACACACCTGTGTGTGCGTTTGTTGTTGTTCCATCCATCCATTATCCAAGCCGCTTATCCTAATTAGGGTCGTGGCTCGTGGGATGCCGGAGCCTATCCCAGCAGTCATTGGGCGGCAGGCGGGGAGACACCCTGGACAGGTGCCAGTCCATCAGAGGGCCCACACATTCACGCCTGGGGACATTTTGTTTTTCAGTATGGCTGATTCACCTGACCTGTGGGAGGAAACCGGAGCCCCCCAGAGGAAACCCACGCAGACACGGGGGGAGCACATGCAAACTCCACACAGACGACGACCCGGGACGACCCCCGGGGTTCGAACCCAGGACCTTCTTGCTGTGAGGCAACCGCGCTAACAGCTTGAGTTTTTTTTTCCCATCATGCATGATCTTAGAAACTAACTCGTGCTCTCCAGCGCATCGCCCTCGTCCAACCCATTAAGGTTGGCCCAATTACAAACGAGGATGCAAAACGTACAAAGGAGAGAGCTTTGCTGGCGCTGCACCAAATGTTTAATCATAATTAGCCAAACAATTACGAAGCTAATTGTTATTGGAGAGATATGAGCGCGGGGAGGAGAAGTGTCAGGCAGACTCGCAGGGGATCTTCATCGTCTCTCCTGTCAGCGTCTCCTCACTTTGGAGTGGTGACCCCATGCTTCGCCCCGCTCTGTCTCTGCGTAGCACTACAAACACACACACACACACACACACACACACACACACACACACACACACACAAAGACTTCCTTCCTTCAGGTGGAAATAGTCCTCATTTCCTCGCGTACCTTGCCCACATGTATTAATGGCGCCATAACTGTGATTCATTTAGAGCTAAATGAGCTCTTTTCATCTTCTCCGCAGATATAAAAAGAAACTTGGATCTGAAGCCAACGACGATGTTAAAGGCTGACAAGGTTTCCGGAAGCGCCTCTCGTCCACGCGTGGGCCGTGCGTTCGAGAGCCGGGGTAGTAACAGTGCTGCGGACAGATCTCTCCGGAGAGGCGCGTTGCAGCCAAGGCTGCAGCCACGGCCTCGTAGCGTATCAAGCGTCCACAGCGGGGGTCACCGCCGCTGGGCTCGAACTTCAGAGCACCTGAAGACAAAATATGTAGAGGACTCCAAACAGGGACGGAGTTACAACACCAGCGTGGCGTCAGAGCCGCTGGAGCGCGCAGTTCACGCAGGAAGGGTTTTGTGCATGAGCTGTGCATGTTCATGCAGCGTCCTTCGCCAAGTGAAACGTGGGGAGGAGATTTGCCGTTCAAGGCCCCTTTATGACCCCTTACAGACCAATGTGGCATGCATAAACACCGTCGATGACAACTCCTCGGGACCCATGTGCTTTATTTAAGAAAGTCTACACAGGATGCAGTTGACAGCTCACCTGCCTTGTGTATCCAAATTCAGAAAACAGACTTTTAAATGTGACAAACTCGTCTGGCAGGGAGGAGGGGGTGTACCGAATTTTCTGCTATTTGACGGGGGGGAACTGGTCTCTGGGCTGGTACTCGTCCTGGTAGTTCAAATTTGCCGCCGGAGGGCGTTGTGTTTGTGTAACAGGAAAGCCACTAACAAAGTGGTTTGTTGTTGTTATCACTGACAACACGGTTTACCAGGGGTTAGATCGGGCCTTAAAGGCTATGCAACCTCGAGTTGCCTTGTATACAGAAGCATCGTTCCCCTCTTCGCAACTAGCGTGTAAGAGTGGCGTTTAAAGGTGCAGTCCGCTGCTTTTCACCAGAAACGAGTCGTTACTTCATCCATCTGAAACGTGATAATTTGGCAGTTCTGTTGGCCAGACAGTCAGTCTTGCTGCAGAACAGTGTTGTGATGTACTTGGATGTAGGAGGCAGCGAGAAACAGACCTGCTGACGCTGATTCTCTGGGACTGCAAACCAGGTGTAGCAGCCATTGGGGCTGGTGTGTCACCAGCTCGGCAGGAAACAGTTCCCACCCTTGTAGAAATGCATCCCGGGACCAAAGCTAACACAGACGGCCTAACGTATTACAAACTACGTCACACTTTATGGGAACAGTGTTGTGCAGTCATATTGATGGTAGAATTGGTAGGTTGTCCAACAGAAGCATCTCCGCATCACCATCATGTTCAAGTCCTGTTCCCCGTTTGAGTAGGAACATGTTAGCCACTGCACCAGTGTTCGTCCTACCTGGTCAAAACGACGGGAGAGGGTCTCGGGGCGACGGTGGCTCAGGAGGGTAGAGCAAGTCATCTGGGAACTGGGGGGTTCCTCGGCTCCTCCTTGCAGAAATATTGAGGTGTCCTTGAGCAAGACACCTAACCCCTGACTGCTGCAGTGAGCTGGTTGTCAACCTGGCATGGCTGACACCACCATCGCTGTATGTGTGTGTCTGTGTGTGTGTGTCTGTGTGGGATGCATTCATTGATTGTAAAGTGTCTTTTGAGTGGCTGTTGCAGCTGGTTAAGCACCATATTAATGCGATCCATTTACCGTGGTCAGGATGCCAGTAAGTACGGTGTGTCCGGGCCCCGTGCTGCAGACGGGGAACATAATGAATTCCTATCGAGAAAAGTTGTGGATTTCAACTTTAATGCTACGCAAACTTTGAGCCGCCCTAATCTCTCCTTGCTGCCACTCTGCATGCATTACCCGGCGTGGTGTGCGACTGTACTGTGAAGGAAAGACGATAAAGAGCAAAGAGGCCGCTTAAAGGCCAGCGTGAAGGGCAAGGCCTTTTGAGCGCCAGCGCTGTATCACGAAAGAGGTCGGCGCAAAGAAAAAGAGGGCCGTGTCAAAACGTTGACACCGATAAGCGAGGGAGCGGCGCTCCCCCGCCGCTCGGCCGCGTCCGGCCTTCGTCTCGGCGGTGGCCGGCGCGGTCAGAGTGCGGTACCTCCGCTGAGTGAAAGGTTACGGTGGGTTGAGTTGTTGCAAGATTTTGTCTTTTGGTTGAACTCCCGGTTCAGAGTTCAGCCCTTTCTGCTTTCCAGTTCAACAGAGGCGATTCTTTTTTCTTTCCTTTTCCTTTTTTGGCGTTTGCTATTGGTGGTGCTTTCAACTTCTCTGGAGCCAAAACACTTTTACAGACCCCCTGATTGCGCCTCAGTCTGCCATGCCCATGAACCAGGGGAGCTGCCCCTCCATTCAGGTTGTCAGCGACCCCTTTACAGGAACAAAACTATCATCTTTCTTTTGTTTTAATTAATTTGCCGAGGCCGGAGAGTCACGAGACAGGTTTATCAGACTAACTCTCTCACCGCAGGTCAGGGAACATATTTGGGCGGCGCGGTGGCCCCGTAGGTAGCGGCGTCGCCTCATAGCAAGAAGGTCCTGCGTTCGAACCCCGGGGTAGTCCAACCTTGGGGGGTGGGTTCATCCCAGGTCGTCCTCCGCGTGGAGTTTGCATGTTCTCCCCGTGTCTGCGGTGGGGTTTCCCCGAGTGCTCCGGTTTCCCCCGCCGTCAAAAGAAACATGCACGTTAGGGTTGATACTCCTGCCTGTGCCCTTGAGCAAGGCGGTGGGGAAAGAAAGGGGAGTTGGTCCCCGGGGCGGTGCACGAGGGCGGCAGCCCACTGCCCCTAGCTACACAGATCACAGCTAGGATGGGGGTAATTTGCAGTAAATGCATTTCCCCGCGGGGATTAACGAAAGGAAACTTAATTACTTCTCGGCCGGAAGACGTCGGGGGGGGGGGGTGCCGCGTGGCAGTGTGCCGACCCGTTGGAGAATCCCGATTCTTCACAGCCCCTTTTACATCTCGCGGCGCGTGGTCTCACTTTTGTCAGCCTTTTAACAAGCGCATCGATCTCCAAGCCGAAGTGTACTCTCCGTTTAACGCTGCACCCCTCCATTACTTACTGGCGCTCCTTCGTCGCGCTTAAACTTCCGGTTGGTACCAGGAGGAGACTATTAGTGTTAGTGATGGGAGCGATCTGAGGGGGTGGGGGGGGTGAGACCGGTTTACGGAGGCCAAGAGCGGATCTAAGTGGGAAACGTGTGATTTAATCTTGATTATGAGTTAATACACCATATGCTTCTTGCAATTAAGCTGTCCGTGGATGACCCTCCTTTAATTTGTTAAGAGTTCAATGTAGCATAAAATCTGGGGCAGGTCGGCCCCGAGAGTTTAATCTGCTCTTGGGGTAAAAAAAAAAAAAAATTTAAAAAAAAGTGTGTGGCGTTAGCTGCGCGGGCTAATTAGGCAGGCAGATCACGGATAAGAGGCTGCGCTGCGCAACACCTTGAGTTCTCTCGTCCCGCTCCCCTCATTTCCATACAGCGCACTGTATAAGCAGCCGGCCGGAAACACGGGAGGGGGGCGCAACGAGCGACCGGGAGAGGGAGAAGTTAATGATATGAGGCGGAGGGGGGGGGAGGGCCGAGCCAAGACGCCAGACGAGAAAGTCTTGGCGGTGGAAGATGAGACGCGCTCAGAAGACCAAAGGATCTCTGTAGTCTTTCAGGAGCGGCCGACTGAAGTCCATTCATGTGCACATCAGAGTCGCAGCGTCGAGGTTCTTCCTTGATACGAGCGGAATTGTATTTGCCTATACGTCTTTGTATCGGCGGCCTCTGCTTCCCGGGGTTCAGCTCTGTGGCGTCCCCTCAGCCGTGTTGCGCTGATCCGCTGATCAGCCCGCCTTTTCCGCTTTGACTAATAGCCCCGCCAAATATAAGATATCATCCAGGCTGCTGTCAATCTCGGGTCACCGGTAAAAGCGTGCTAGATGGTCGGAGTACCTACTCCATCATTTCATCTCCGCTCGATTGATTCTAACAACCGCGCTAAGACGACGCGGCGCCACTCGACTCGCCTCCTTCGCCGAAGCCCCAGACGGCCCAAAAATTTCCCACGCAGCCAGCCAGAGCCGTCGGGTGCAGAACTACGCCGGTGTCAGACCATCCTAACCCGTCTGATGGGTGCGACTCCGGTCGGCGGCGGCTGTACCCTTCCCAACCCGCCTCGCCCCCCCCCTCGCCCCCCCCCGACCGCCATCCATAATCAAGGTTGGGAGCCACATTTAGCCAATTCAGCATCTGAAGCACCTCTCGGCGCCGCCGACGCCTCGTCTCTGCCTGATTAAAATGGCAGGAGCGCGGGAGAACGTTTGATCTCTAAATCAATTTACATTTAAGATTCAATTTCGCACCTGCAAGACTTGGATTCCGGGACTTCTACACCCTCCGCAGTCTTGCAAGGATGGAGATTAATCTGCACCAGCTGTTGAAGGAAATATTGTTGGATTCCCCCCCCCCATCCCCCCACCCCCGGTCTCTCTTGCAAATAATTCTCAGGGTTGTATCGCACCGTCTGATCACTTTCTCACACCTGGTAAAGAGCTTGTCGTGAGAAATCCACTTTGACGAGTTCACCGTTAACTTACCAAACTATGCAGAAACATCCATGTTGCCTACAGCACGCACAAACACACACAAACTCGACGATGCGCACACAAATGAGAGCGTCACACCGACAATGGCGCATACGCCGCATACACTTACTCACAGATGCAGGGAGGAAGAAGCCCGGATCTTTTGAAGTGGGGAAGGGGTTTGTTATTTGCAGGGGAGGCCAAAGTGGTGGGAGGAAAATCAATGTTGAAGGGTGAGAGAGGCCCTCCAGGTATACAAACCCTGGGACCCCGCCAGTAAATCACAGTTTACAGTCTCAATGTACGCCTGCGGGTAGAAATATCTGTTAAAGAGCACTCTCGATGACTTATTGATCCCGGAATTAAATTAGGGAAGCCGGTGCCCCTTAATATGGGCGCTCGACATAAAGGCATGTTTGATGTTGTATACTGTTTAATTAGACCGACTCTCCCGGGAAGCTTCAGCAGGCTCATGTCGCAATGATGTCCATTTATAATCGAGCTCCAATGTTTCATGTTTTTTTGGAAGCGACTATTAAAGTACCCCTCCAATCAATCATGTGTTTTTCTTAGGTTTGTGTCCCCTAAGATGTCTGACCTTGACCATACTGACTTGTACCCGCGCAAAAGTTTGTGACAACACAAACTTTGCGCGGTGTTTTCACACTCCCTTACTGTAGGGGGCGCTGTCTGTGCACTTTCCTAAAACCTGAGATTCAAACGTGCTAGATTTTGGACGTCGCAAATCCCAAAGCCAGTCGCTGTCTAATAGGCAAATGTAGGGCGGGCAAAGAAACCGGAAGCCTCCTGCACAGAGCGGACTTACCAGTACAGAGAGCAAGTTTGCACCACCATAGTGAGAGTTTTGAAAGAAAACATGGTAGAGTGTGCAGTGTTTTCTTCTTTCTTGTCCCCCCCCCCTTTTTCTCCCCAGTTGTATCCGCCGAATTACCCCACTCTCTGAGCCGTCCCCGGTCATAGCTCCACCCCCTCTGCCAATCCGGGGAGGGCTGCAGACTACCACGTGCCTCCTCCGATACATGTGGAGTCGCCAGCCGCTTTTTTTCACCTGACAGTGAGGAGTTTCGCCAGGGGGACGTAGCGCATGGGAGGATCACGCTATTCCCCCGAGTTCCCCCTTCTCCCTGAACAAGCGCCCCGACCGACCAGAGGAGGCGCAACTGCAGCGACTAGGACACATACCTACTTCCGGCTTCCCACCCGCAGACACGGCCAATTGTGTCTGTAGGGACGCGCGACCAAGCCGGAGGTAACGCAGGGATTCGAACCGGCGATCCCTGTGTTGATAGGCAACAAAATAGATCGCTACCGCTACCCAGACGCCCGTGAGTGTGCAGTGTTTTGATGTAAACCGGACCCTGGAGCTCCCTTCGACTATTTATCAAAAAAATCCCACAAGACTGCTGATAAGATTGGAATTTATCTACAGGGATCAGGCTCACCGCCTACAAACAAAAATACATTACCATTTTGATACGTCCACTTTTACCCGACTAAGGGGGTTTGGACAGAAGGATGGAGGCAAATATCTTCCATCACAAATATATTTATTGCGACACATACATGCAGACATGAAGAGTAGCCAGAGCCAGCCACAAATCTGGCCAGCACGGAGAGCTCCCCCCAGGCCACGGCACTTCTAGCCAAGACACGCCCCGCGTAGCATCCAGGCGCTAGGATTCTAAGACCCGCCCCTACTCTGCCTCTGATCAGCTAACCTTAACCCTAACCCCGCCCAACCCTAACCTTAACCAACCAAACTAACCAACGGAGGCAACGAGTACTGGCCAATCCTAGCCCCTGAATGCTACGCAGGGCGTGTCTTGCCTAGAAGTGCCGTGGGATTCATAATAACGCCTCCCAGGTGCACCTCGCTCCCCTTCCTCCCTTCCCCGACTCCGCTTCCTCACAGTGACAGCCAACCAGCGGCGGCTCCGCCCGGCGCACTGTGCTGTCCATTGCACACGTGGCATCTCCCTCGATCCCGTGCCCACGACCCAGCGCTCCCCCACGGCGTCGGTCCGCTCCGGCTCTCCCTCCGTCTCTCTCTCTCTCTCTCCGTCCACGCCAGCCTGTTATCTCGCTCGTCTGTCTGGTTCATTCGGCTCCAGCTGGTGAGGCGGTGGCGGTGAGGCTCCGCTTGCCATGCTGGCCCAAGAGAGCGGACCGGTGGCTCAGTAGCCAATGGGTGGGGGTGTGTGTGTGTGTGGGGGGGGGGGTAAAGGCTCCACAATCACGCCAACTCGCCCTAAGGTGTGTGTAGGTAGACGATCTGTATACCCCAAACGATCCCTATACCCCGGAAGTCGGAAGTTGTTACGAAGCAATTCTATTGGTCAGTCGGTTAAAGGGTCCTTCTAGCCTACTTTGAACGGTTGTTGCTTGTGTGTCCTCCTCCCCGCTGGCGCTAGCAAGCCACGGCGACCCTGTCCTATTTGCTCCACTTCTTCTTCTTCTTCGGAATCTGTTTCCGGTTCGCACATGTACAGCTGAATTACTGCCATATCACCACTCGCCATTGTGTGGCGTAAAGCAGCAAGCGAAACACAAAACCGGCAGAAGTTGGTGTTCGGTGAGCAGGTATCATGCACCCCACACGAGCAGCAGGGGGGTGGAGATTTGAACGGAGGGTGGGGATAATTTGCATATTCATATAGATTCTGTAAATTTTTTAATAAGGGGACCGGGATTAGATATGATTTTTCAGTATTTTAGCAAGATAATTGAACTTACTTTGCGGGGGGGGGGGGGAATCAAGACAATTTATTAAATCAAGCAGAGCGTTTTATATGTCTTAAACCAGGACTGGCGGGGGGACTTTAAATACCGGTTCGACATGCACGGAAAAAGGCAGAGCTAGTCTCTGCAAGCTAATTACTCAGAAACCAGATTGTTTTACAGTAATTTGAAATTGATTGCAAAAGTTAATTTCGTTCTTTGGGTTTTTGGCAGCGTCGTGCGAGCTCCCGTGCAGAACTCCGGAGGGGAGTCTGGCGAGATGCTGGAGCATATTGCCTTTCAGCAGCTCAGGGTTCGCTCCCAAAGTGTGGTTAAAACTTGTTTTTGTTTTTTTTTAATTCCTCAACCCAGCCAGATGTTAACGTATTCTCATTTAATTATCCCTCTTACCCAAGGAGCTGTTATAAAGTTTCCTAAATAAGACGTTCCGCCTCATCGGTCCCTGTAGTCAGGAGTTAATCATCGGTTTGAATCTTCGGTAGTAAAAAGATATTCCAGTCTGTCAGGCGGTTGTCCAGGCGTGGGGGATAAAGAACATTTCACCGCACCTGCGCACTAGAGTCAGGCGGAGACAGTTATTGTTGAGACATGTTTCCGTTAGGCTGGCTCCTTTTGTTCTGCATTTCCAAAGCAAAATCGGCGAAGCTCGTGTTCAGCAAACGCTGCTCGTTTCACGACCGATATTCTCGTCAAACGGACAGCCGCGTTCGGATTTTGCTACGAACTCGGAACCGTTGAAAGTCCCGATTATTCAAATCGTGCAGGACACTGAACCTGGACAGCTACACCCCCATCAGGGTGGCTGCAGAGCCGCTCCGGTAAGGCAGCACCGGGACTCTCGGGTTAGCGTAAGAAATACGAAGACGAGCGCGAGTGACAGATTTCCGGTAAGGGGGGGGGGCAAATTTAATAAGGCATACTTTTGTCCGGAGGCAACAGGTCCATTCAGGACTCGGGAGTGTGCACGTCGATGTGGGCCCTGTAAAAAGACTGCATGGTGGATTAATGAATTAAACTGGATTTTCGTGATGTAGTTCTGAAGATCAACAGGTTTAGTTTGTTTGGTTTTGGTTTTTTGGTTCTTTTTTTGGAATTGCACACACAGCTCGAAAATTATGTTAAAAACCATCCTAGGCGTAGCGGTCAATTCCGTTGCCTACCACCACGGGGATCGGCAGGTGGGAAGCCGGATGTGTGGGTATGTGTCCTGGTCGCGGCACTAGCGCCTCCTCTGGTCGGTCGGGGCGCCTGTTCGGGTGGGGTGGGGGGGGACTGGGGGGAATAGCGTGATCCTCCCACGAGCTACGTCCCCCTGGTGAAACTCCTCACTGTCAGGGGAAAAGAAGCGGCTGGCGACTCCACATGTATCGGAGGAGGCATGTGGTAGTCTGCAGCCCTCCCCGGCTCGGCAGAGGGGGCGGAGCAGCGACCGGAACGGCTCAAAGAGTAGGGTGAGTGGCCGGATACAACTGGGAAGAAAAGGAGGAAAATTCCCCAAAAAATAAAAATACCATCCTAGTGTAAAATGGTATTTGTATGCATTTATATAGGGCTTTTCTAGTCCACCGACCACTCGAAGTTCTTTACAGTGTACACCTCACATTCACCCAGTCACACACACATTCACACACTGATGGTGAGGGCTGCCATGCAAGGCGCCAACCTGCTCATCAGGAGCAGTTAGGGGTTCGGTGTCTTGCTCAAGGACACTTTGACACACTCTCTGGAGGAGCCAGGGATCGAACCCAGCAACCTTCCGATTATTAGCCGACCCACTTTACCTCCTGAGCCATGCCCCCCCACAAAAAAATCCAGTTCAGTTCCCATGTCTCCAACTTTGTAAGTCGAGCAAGAATGGGGGTATGATAGGAAGTTAAGCACATGCACACCACACTGTACATGGTTATTTTGACGGGGGGGTCTTCAGATACCCCTGTTGTACATAATGCTGAGAATGACTCTGAGATTTTATGTTGATATTTTTTTTTGTTATACTTCCTTCCAGTTCCCCAAACGATATGATCACAGCTATCTTACATGTAACAGTCTGAGAAATGCTAATTGCTAAGAACTGGAATTAGGCCTAATTAATACCATAATTAAACGATTTGATGGATGTCTATCTGGCAAGTGAGCGTGTCATTTTAGCAATTTGATTAAGCAGCATGTTATTCTGATGACTATCGCTGATTTACACACATGGCGATACACAGCATTTGGGGAAGAGCCGACAAAAATCTAACAGCAACAGACACTCGCCCATTGAAAGGAGCCAACTGGGCATGTGAACAGATACCAACACCCAGCTCTGGCTCAATGACACTACAGCGGCTTCTTTGTTGTCCAATCTGCTCTCTGCTAGGGATCTGGTCAAGCTGCAGTAACCACTAGGCCCTAATGTAAATGCTACCACATTGAACACACAATTACCTAAAGAACACAACTGTCAGCTGCAGACTGCAGGCACCACTGTGATTTCTACCTCCACAGTGGAAAGCTGGGTAACCAGTTCCTGCTCATTAAAGTTTACCCTCACTTCTACCTTAGGGATGTGTGCTTTACGAAGGAAGGGGTAATTGAAAATTTCTAAGGCCTCACAGTGTGTAACAACTTGTAATAAAACTCACAATTAGGTGCCACATCTAGTCCTTCTTTAAGGAGGTCCGTCCACACCGAGTGACGTCAGACCTCCCCCAACGATGGCTGAGTCCCCGGTTTATTTCCCAGTCTGGACAGGTGGCTCCAGATCCAGACCCTGGCACGGTGGAGAGCGGTCGACTCTTTAGCACCATGGACAATGGTCAACCGTCGAAACACCACAACATAAGCACAGAGCAGATGGAGTCAAAACTAGGTCACCCGCTCACCCACAGCTCAGGCCCCTCCACCCGAGATGGAGCGCCACTGTTAACAGCTAATTGGGACTCGTCGACGGCATCTCCGAAGGAGCAAGGAAAAACCCGCAGGCATGCAAGACAAACACTCAACAGGAGCAGGCCTGTGACTAATGAACATTTTCATCATCGAACTGGAAAAAAATAATAATCGATAGATTCGTTGGTAGAATGTCAAAAGTGATGACAAATGCTCATCATAAGTCGCCAGAGCCTAAACTGATGCCTTAAAACCGTTAAGTATCAATCTTATAGTAGTATGGCTCTTCTAGTAGTATGGATCTTCTAGTAGTATGCATCTTATAGTAGCATGAATCTTATAGTAGTGTGGATCTTACAGTAGTATAAATCTTATAGTAGTGTGGATCTTATAGTAGTATGGATCTTATAGTAGTATGCATCTTATAGTAGTATGGATCTTACAGTAGTATAAATCTTATAGTAGTATGGATCTCATAGTAGTATGCATCTTATAGTAGTATGGAACTTATAGTAGTGTGAATCTTATAGTAGTGTGAATCTTATAGTAGCATGAATATTATAGTAGCATGAATCTTATAGTAGTGTGTATCTTATAGTAGTATGGATCTTATAGTAGCATGAATCTTATAGTAGTGTGTATCTTATAGTAGTATGGATCTTATAGTAGTATGCATCTTATAGTAGTATGGATCTTACAGTAGTATAAATCTTATAGTAGTATGCCTCTTATAGTAGTATGGATCTCACAGTAGTATGCATCTTATAGTAGTATGGAACTTATAGCAGTATGAATCTTATAGTAGTATGGATCTTATAGTAGTTTGCATCTTATAGTAGTATGGCTCTTATAGTAGTATGGATCTTATAGTAGTATACATCTTATAGTAGTATGAATCTTATAGCAGTATGAATCTTATAGTAGTATGGATCTTAAAGTAGTATGGCTCTTCCAGTAGTATGGATCTTCTAGTAGTATGCATCTTATAGTAGTATGCATCTTATAGTAGCATGAATCGTATAGTAGTGTGAATCTTATAGTAGCATGAATATTATAGTAGCATGAATCTTATAGTAGTGTGGATCTTATAGTAGCATGGATCTTATAGTAGTATGCATCTTATAGTAGTATGGATCTTACAGTAGTATAAATCTTATAGTAGTGTGGATCTTATAGTAGTATGGATCTTATAGTAGTATGGATCTTACAGTAGTATAAATCTTATAGTAGTATGGATCTCATATTAGTATGCATCTTATAGTAGTATGGATTTTATAGTAGTATGGCTCTTATATTAGTATGCATCTTATAGTAGTATGGCTCTTATAGTAGTATGAATATCATAGTAGTATGGCTCTTATAGTAGTATGGATCTTATAGTAGTATGCATCTTATAGTAGTATGACCGTATAGTAGTATGGGTCTTATAGTAGTATGGATCGAAGAAAAGCAGGCACATAGCTGGAACCAACAAATGTTTTGCACTTTCGCTTGATAAATCACAATCTATATATCCAAAACGATAATATTCTGTTGACCAACCAACTGATTAACTGACTAGTCGTTCCAGTCTTTGCATATTCTGCAGTATTAAGTTCAAGTTTCCGCTTGTGACTGCGGTCAAAGGGACACACACTGGCCAACGCCTTCAGACTTGTCCAGGCTGCAGTCGTCAGACATGTTTGATGTTTATCGTGGCAGATCTCACTGGTTGGAGGCTTGATCGGGAGGTGGGCGGTTTGAGTCACGGACACTACAAGGTGTCCTGTGCCAACTGTCCAGCATCACCTGACCCATTTTGCACAGACCGGTGCAAATGGCCAAATTGGGGTTATAATCAGCCTTTTTATCATCTTATTGTTCCCAGCTTAATGGAGGCTGTTGGATGAGCCATGACGGCCCCTGGACTACCCCAAAGACTGGAACTACTTTCACTTTTCTAATTAAATTACTGAGTCTAAATGAGGTGTGCTGCCCCTTCCTTTTGACCACCTGTGTTTAATTTTTGCTCAGTGGGCATAAATCCCAAAGTCCGTTGTTTTGTTCACCTCACCCCACTCTTCCGAGCCGTCCAGGTCACTGCTCCACCCCCTCTGCTGATCCGGGGAGGGCTGCTGCCTCCTCCGATACATGTGGAGTCGCCAGCCGCTTCTTTTCACCTGACAGTGAGGAGTTTCACCAGGGGGACGTAGCACGTGGGAGAATCACGCCCCCGTTCCCCCTCCCCCCACGGAACAGGTGCCCTGACCGACCAGAGGAGGCGCTAGTGCAGCGACCAGGACACATACCCGCATGCGGCTTCCCGCCCGCAGACACGGTCAATTGTGTCTGTAGGGACGCCCGACCAAGCCAGCGGTAACACGGGGATTCGAACCGCCGATAAGCCCAAAGAAAATAATGATCCCAGATTGTGGGATCAGTGTACAATCGAGGATTTAATAGTAAAACTTCAGAGTGGTTGTGGTTGTTTTTGAAACGGCCTGTAGACTCAGTAGACTTAGCTGCATATGCACGCGCACGCGCGCGCACACACACACACACACAGAAATGCACAAGGGCACCGCAGCACAGCCCTGAGGAAACAGTCAGCTCACGAGCCACATTTCCACTATAAATAAACTCCATTAACTAGAAAAGAATGCTCTCTCGTCTCTTGTTCGGCCTCTCTCAGCAGAGAGGCCATCAGGAGGCGCTCTCCTGCCTTCCGCCCGACGTCAGCTCAGACAGGTCTGCAAGCCGCCGCGTTTCGCTGACACGGGCGAACGCAGCCTCTCAGACGTTGCGCGAGGCGAGCGGCAGCGCGGAAACGGTGTCTCAGCATGTGAGGGGGCGTCAGTCTGCCAGGATCAATAGGTGCAGCAGAACCCCTGCTGATGTTTCACTCCTCACCATCCGCTTTTATTTACCCCCGGCTTTGTTTGTCTTCATCAAGTGTTTCCTTCATCTCTCACGCCGCCGAAAGCAAAAAAGAAAAAAAAAGAAAAGAAAATGCTGACAAACAAGCAGCCCGCCATTTCAGCGTCTGTATTTGCACCGAATCGAAGCTATCGCCGCCTGGGGTTTTAGAGAAATGATCAAATCCACAACGAGTGCTTCTTGTCCCCAGCATCATGTGATGACTGTTATTTTCACATTGGCCAACAATGCGTGAGGGGAATTGTCTGTGCGTGTGTGGGCTGCGTGTGCGTGTGTGTGTGGGGGGGGCTGCATGTGTGTGTGTGTGTGTGGGGGGGCTGCATATGTGTGTGTGGGGGGGGCTGCATATGTGTGTGTGGGGGGGGCTGCATATGTGTGTGTGTGGGGGGGGCTGCATATGTGTGTGTGTGTGTGTATGGGGCTGCGTGTGTGTGGGGGGGGGGGGCTGCGTGTGTGCGTGTGCATGTGTGTGTGTGTGCGCGGGCAGGTGGAAAAAAGCAACAGTGGATGAAACATTTACAACACGCCAGGGTGGCACGAGCTTGACACTCGGTGTGAAACCAGGGTGACGAGCCAGTCCACTGACGCTGGACTGACTTAAAGCACCATTACGCTGCGCAGTCACGGCGCGGGCGGGTGTGGGAGTCGAGGCGCGGGCGGGTGTCGGAGTCACGGCGCGGGCGGGTGTGGGAGTCATTAGCGGGCAGGTGTGGGAGTCGAGGCGCGGGCGGGTGTGGGAGTCATGGCGCGGGCGGGTGTGGGAGTCACGGCGCGGGCGGGTGTGGGAGTCGAGGCGCGGGCGGGTGTGGGAGTCATGGCGTGGGTGGGTGTGGGAGTCACGGCGCGGGCGGCTGTGGGAGTCGAGGCGCGGGCGGGTGGGTGTGGCAGTCATTAGCGGTGGCTGATGTGAGTCTCCTCCAGCAGGCGACCTGACATAATCCGGAGCCAAATGCCAGAGCCTCTCCCACCAGACCGTTCAGTTTAATGTCGGCGTCTGTCAAACGCGCAATAACAGCGGATCTGTTTTTCAGATTGAAATTGAATTCGTGTAGCGATGAGAGGAACAGGGGCGTCGGTCCCAGCACAAATAACTCGGCTCCCTCGGTTGCTCCTGGCGAGGCTGAATTCATTTGAATGTGTTAGAGAGGAGGGGGAGGAGGAGGAGGAGGAGGAGAGGCCACGCTCACGCCTTAAAGGGTCCACGTCTGCCTTCTGCAGGAGACGGCGAGGCCGAGCACCCTGTGACCCGGCCAGCGGGTGGCTGTTTTGCGGTATTTGCCATAGAGCCATGAAGAAATGCAGTTCCATCAGTACGACCTGAAGCCGGAAGTCACACCGGGGCTGCTGTGTTTTAGGTCATCCTTGCTAACAGCGTAGCCACGTCTCTTATTGTCCCCTCTAATTCAGTGTTGGCTGCTGGTTTCAGGTGGCATGGCTCCTTTTACTGGAGAATATCACAGCGTTGTGTGATAAAGTCATTTGCATTGTGAATACCGCTGTAAGCCGGGGATATGAATTTCTTCCCAATAACGGAGTAGTCGAGTCAGAGCAGGCTGGGTGGCCTCCGTCAGGTAGCGCCGTCAGGTAGCACCGTCAGGTAGCACCGTCAGGTAGCGCAGGCTTTACTATACAGCCTGTGAGTCACCGGTCTGACGTGACAAACCGCTCTCCGGGATGCCTGCAACGCAACGGCTTCAGTCGAACCGCAGCGCACTTTCCTGCACGTGTACAAATCCCTCTTAAAGAGTGGTCCACCCAAACCAAAAATGACAGAGATTTTAAGCATGTGCCCCCCCCCTCCACCCAACCCCCATTCGTCACTGCCCATCCCAATTTACAGATTAGGAAACAGACTAGAGGGGCGTCCGAGTGGCCTACCAACACGGGGGTCGGCGGGTCGAATCCGCTGCACTAGCGCCTCCTCTGGTCGGTCGGGGCACCTATTCGGGGGGGGGGCGGTGACTGGGAGGAATAGCTTGATCCTCCCACGCGCTACATCCCCCTGGTGAAACTCCTCAGTCAGGTGAAAAGAAACGACTGGCGACTCCACATGTATGGGAGGAGGCATGTGGTAGTCTGCAGCCCTCCCTGGATCGGCAGACGGGGTGGAGCAGCGACCGGGTCGGCTCGGAAGAGTGGGGTGATTGGCCGGATACAATTGGGGAGAAAAAAGGGGCGGTGGGGAATCCAAAAAAAAGAAACAAACTAGAGACCATCAGGATCCCCCATCAACTAGTAAGTCATCTTTTAGCATTTTGTTCCATTTCAGTCCACTGCATGCAAAAGTGGATCTAATCAGATGCATATTCCTTAATGAATACGGCCAGCCTGAATTGATTGTTCCACTTCCGGTGTGGGAAGATGGCGGCGCGAATTCACGTTTGCGGCAGCCTCACCCAGTACCGTCCATGCAGTGTCTTTGTCCACGTGTGCGTCTAAGGTTGTGTCTTCGTTTGATGGCTGGGAGAGCTGGAGCTGGATCGGCTGGGAGAGCCTGGTGTGCTGCGTCCTGTGGGCCCAGAGACCACGGCCCTGCCCGGAGCTGCACCGGAAGAGGAAACACCGAGGGCGGTCTGACAGCATGCGGAAGCGGGGCAGGCTAAGCTAACTGCTAGCCAGCCCGTGCAGACCGGCAGCTCCGACAGTCATCCTGACTGACGTTCATTCTCCTGGACAGTGATTTTTATTTTTAGTTTAGTTTAGTTTAGGTATAAGTGTGAGATTGGATATATGTGGGGGTTTTGTAGTTCTTGTAGTTTTTGTCTTTGTGTTGCACTGCTGTGGGCTGGGGGGGGGGCATGTTACGTTTTACTTCATCTGCGCAAGTGCATGAAATGAAACGACAAGTAAAGTGCTTCTGATTCTGGTTCTGATTCTGATGGCGTCCCTTTATTCTGACGGCGGGTTTGCGTTAGCGTCATGTCACACGTGATTCGGAGAACGCGCTCCCTCCAGGACCCCCGTCTTACCAAATGACATGAGACGTAGCCCCCGTCCCGCGCTCGGCAGAAGGTCTCGGTTCTGTGACTCCGGCGTTGACGTGCGTGTTGAGCTCAACAGTTTCTGGTGCTGATCACATCATTGGCACCGTGCTGCTGCTGTGTTGTTATGCACTGCAGTGAGTCATCGTCCCTTCCCTGGTATTTCAGCTGAAACTGCAGCCAGATAAACCAGGCTTCACTGGTATGTAAATAAGGGGGCCTTCCAAAACCCCATCCCTAACTAGTAGACCCCATCCCTAACTAGACCTCATCCCTAACTAGCTCTGTTTACACTCTCTCTAATCAATGCTTTGTTGACATGACAGACATTCTTTAAATTACCAAAGCAATATGTTTCTCTCTCTCTGTCTCTGTCTGTCTGTCTGTCTGTCTGTCTGTCTGTCTGTCTGTCTGTCTGTCTGTCTGTCTCTGTCTGTTGCTCTCTCTGTATCTGTTTGTCTCTGTATATGTCTCTCTCTCTCTCTGTATCTGTCTGTCTGTCTGTCTATCTGTTTCTCTCTCTGTGTCTGTTGCTCTCTCTGTATATGTTTGTCTCTGTATATTTCTCTCTCTCTCTCTGTATCTGTCTGTCTGCCTGTCTCTGTCGCTCTCTCTGCCTGTCTGTCTCTCTGTCTGTTGCTCTCTCTGTATCTGTTTGTCTCTGTATATGTCTCTCTCTCTCTCTGTATCTGTCTGTCTGTCTGTCTCTGTCGCTCTCTCTGCCTGTCTGTCTCTCTGTCTGTTGCTCTCTCTGTATCTGTTTGTCTCTGTATATGTCTCTCTCTCTCTCTCTGTATCTGTCTGTCTGCCTGTCTCTGTCTGTCTGTTTCTCTGTCTCTGTCTGTCTGTTGTTCTCTCTATCTGTCCGTCTCTCGCTCTCTGTCTCTCTCTCTCTGTCTGTCCCTCTCTGTCGGTCTCTTTTTCAGTCTCTCTGTCTTTGTCTGTCTCTCTCTCTTTTTTTTTCTCGCTGTCTCTCTCATCCATCCATATTTCCTGCTGAATATTTCTGCAAAAAGATCCCGTCTACCTTTGTCAGACACGTTGATGAGGGCTTTGTTTAACAATACATAAATGGTGCCACATTTCACATTTCACATCTTCACACAAAATCACACACACACACACACACACACACACACACACACACACACACACATCACTGCTTTCATGTATTTAATCCAACTGAAATTAAATTCATTATTTGGAGTTTGAGAGAAGGAAAGCCAAAATGCAAATGATGTAAATGTGTTCTTGTAGGTGGGGGGCAGTCGGGGGCTTTTGAGTTGAGCGAGCGCGTTACAGTGACGTTTACACCTTGTGTGTGTCCGCGCACTGGCACAGTGTTACTCTGCTCCCCGGCTCTGAAGTCTGCCCTTCGCGGGGTTCACCCACGGCCGGGGGGGGATTTCACAACAAGGCACGTTGCTGCCTTGCTCACGGTGGTGTGTCACTGTTATTTGGCCACCGCAAGAAAGCATGGAAATGATCCCCTGGGTATGGAAAATGGCATCCTGGTTCTGATATCAAACGAGCAGAGGGGATACGCCTGGAGTAGGATGATTCAACATCGGGATGACAGTATGAACATATGTTACATATATTATTATATATTATTTTGCCGCTGACTATAAATACATTTGCCGCAAATATATTATTTGGGCGGCACGGTGGCACAGTGGTTAGCGCGGTCGTCTCACAGCAAGAAGGTCCTGGGTTCGAGCCCCGGGGTAGTCCAACCTTGGGGGTCGTCCTCTGTGTGGAGTTTGCATGTTCTCCCCGTGTCTGCGTGGGTTTCCTCCGGGGGCTCCGGTTTCCTCCCAAAGACCTGTAGGTCAGGTGAATCAGCCATACTAAATTTTGTGTGTGTGTCGGCCCTGTGATGGCCTGGCGGCCTGTCCAGGGTGTCTCCCCGCGGCCTGCCGCCCAATGACTGCTGGGATAGGCTCCAGCATCTCCACGCCCCTGAGAGCAGGATAAGCGGTTCGGATGATGGATGGATGCAGAGTCCGAAATTAACTTTTTGGCTTACCGGCCAAGGGGACTAGTAGATCAAAATAATCTACCGGCCAAGCACACTTTTTACCGGCCAAAATAATTAGTAGCCTTTTTTGTGCCATGCAAACGTTTTCAGTACATATCAATGAGAGAATATTGTGTTGAATAAGAGCTTTTAAAATGTGCAGATTTGAAGCAAAAATATTTTTATGTAAAATTAGTCAATGGTTAAATGTTACAAGTATGATTTCATGTTTTATTTGCAGTATTATTGTAACTACTCAAGAGCTCCACATGCCCGTCCCTAGTCCCAGACTACTTCTCACTCTACAGCAGCCACTCTCTTTGCACCGTCCATGAAGTCTGGCCTCCTGCTCCTGACAGAGTCTTGGTGCCACAGATCAACAGCCCTGGTTGGGTCATACTCCCTGATCTCGGGAGATGACAGCTGCACCATCAGTAGATCCGAGAGTGTGGCTGAGTTGAGGTTTTTCGCCATCCGCGTCTCTCCGGCCGGCAGTCTGGAAGGAGACGCCTCGCCACTTTCGTGACAAGGCGACTCCAGGCTGAACCACTACTTTTTCCGACACACCCTGAGACGCATTATGGGACGAACACAAGCCAACTCCGCCCCCTCCCGAAGACAGCGGTGCCAATTATTGCTGCTTCATGGAGTCCGGCCATAGTCGGATCTGACGAGACCGGGGCGCGAACCCCGGTCCCCAGTGGGCAACTGCATCAACTTAAAGCCGATGCTTAGACCACTACACCACCGCGGACATGCCAATCGGTTTGAACCTGTTTCATGGTGTTGAAGCTAGCACACAGCTAACGTTAGTGCAAGCTAGGTGTCACATACTAGTGCTAGCTGGCTAACGTTAGCTACAGCCAGCACTTAGTTTACGCTGTATAAGGGTATTTTGAGATGACAACTAAATTCACTTACTCGCACGTCCATTCGAAGCCGGAGAGATTCTCATGCTGGTCTGCTCGGACATGACTGTTAGCGCCTTTATGGAGGACGTTGCGAGGACAGGCTCCGACTGAGCCCGAGAGGCCTCATACAGGTAATGTGATATCTGGAGGTCTCATGTTCCCTGATGGTTTCTACCTTCATTATCTTGTTACCGAGGACAAATGAATTGCTACAGTTTTTGGCAACTAGCGACAGACGGAGCAACTCATTATCACGGCCTGTGCGTTATACTCCAGCCAGCCTCTCGCAGCGCCTTCATCATCATACCTCCACTTTTCACTAAACTTTCTTTTTTTCGGTTTGGTGGTGATGGTGGCTTCTTCCTCCTCTTCGGGGCATGGTTGTCTTTCTGATGGTGGTTTTGCGCCTTCTAGATATCTCCGAGTAACTGGTGTTGCTCGCTAACGTTAGTTAAAAGAACAGAGTAGGCCAGTACTGAGGTTGACGGGCGCTGCTGTCGTTCCTCTCGAGTGTGTGCGTGTGATGTTACCTGCCAGTAGCGCCTAGCAACACGCTAATGCACTTTGATGCGTTCGTTTCTGTTATTGTTGTCGCTATGTTATTGTTCTAATGCACTTTGGTTGGTTAAGTTCTGTTATTGTTGTTGTTATGTTATTGCTGTTGCTAAGGAGAGAGAGAGGGAGAGAGATGGGGGGGGTTAAGTGGTCGGATTTCACTTTTTTTGTTGCTCGCCATTTGGCGGGTAGGCTTCTGAGATTTACTCGCCAATCAGAAAATCTACTCGCCTTTGGCGGGTGGCGAGTGTTAATTTCGGACCCTGGATGGATGGATGGATGGATGGAATTTTGCCGCTGACTGCTAACATGGAAACTACATTACATGACATGCTAACATGCTAACATCTGGAAACTAGCTTACCTGGAGGTGGAACTTCTTAAAAATTGTTTTGTTTTTTGCTTTTCTGTATTTATGCAAGAGTATGTCTCTTGTTCGTTAGATCAGCAATAATTTTCCATTTTTCTTTTTCACTTGAACGAGAAAATAAAACACTTTGGCAGGACTCGAGGGTTAATCGACTTCCGTGACAACTTACCGCCATGCGGAACTTTCTATTTAGCCCAACGGTTTATTTATGGAGTTCGCTGCTAATAAAACTCAACTCAATAATATGCCGGGCTGAACCATCATAAAGGAAACTGACCAACATTTCCAGAAAGGAAAAAAAAATCCCTGTGGGAAGTGAAGTCAAGCTGTGTAACGCCAGGTTAACCGTCAACAGGCCGAAATGCAGGCCCTGGTCTACAAGCCACGGTGGGGAACTTCAGCGTCGTTACCGGGAAACGTTAAAAGCACCTTTTCCTATAGATGGTTTATCATAAAGGGGTATTATCATAATCCGAGGGTTGGATTATAGTGATTAAGTCCCAATTGCGGAGCTAAAAACAGACAGCACGCATTCCCCCTTTACAGAAGTGAGCGCTCTCGTCAGGGCGCAGCAAAACGTGTGCCCCAGTTTCTGAATTCACCGATTCACACGAGCCTTTCTGCCCCCTGGATTACTTTCTCGTCTGCTTCCAGAGCAAACCAGGCTTTCCACACTGCCAACGCCCTCGATGAACCCTCCTCTCCCTGACCCTGTCACCGCTTCACATAGTGACCCCGCTGCACGGGGCAGGAAACTCCACCGAAATCGACCTCAGTGGTTTCCATATGTCGCCTGTCTCTTTCGACAAAACACAGAGAGAGAGAGAGAGAGAGAGAGAGAGAGAGAGAGAGAGAGAGAGAGAGAGAGAGAGAGAGAGAGAGAGAGAGAGAGAGAGAGAGAGAAAGAGAGAGAGAAACGGTTCAACGGTCGCCAATTCTCAGTTGGACCTACCAGAACCTGCACGCGGGCTGTAGATGCAAAGGGTTGGCCCTGGGTCGAAGCACTGACAGTCCCACTCCTTTTGTTGAAAATGACACATCCCTTAGTTCTGGGCCAATAGGAGGACCAGAACACCATGCTGCGCAAACAACCTTGCCCCCATCTTTGGGACATTGGGGTATCGTGTCCGCTTTGAGCTGTCGGTTTGATAGCGCTGTGAGCATTCTTCAGGCCCCGGGATCCAAGGACTGTATCCAGACTTGTCACTCTGTCAGAAGAATGAAACGCAGGGTCAACATTAGTAGCGTCCCCTGCATTTTCCTGTTCCTCCATTGCATGTGGTTCACGGTGACGCGGTGGTTAGCGCGGTCGCCTCACAGCAAGAAGGTCCTGGGTTCGAGCCCCGGGGTAGTCCAACCTTGGTAGATCGTCCCAGGTCATCCTCTGTGTGGAGTTTGCATGTTCTCCCCGTGTCTGCGTGGGTTTCCCCCGGGGGCTCCGGTTTTCTCCCACAGTCCAAAGACATGTAGGTCAGGTGACTTGACTGTACTAAATTGTCCCTAGGAATGTGTGTGTGTGTGTGTGTGTGTGTGTGTGTGTGTGTGTGTGTGTGTGTGTGTGTGTGTGTGTGTGTGTGTGTGTGTGTGTGTCGGCCCTGTGACAGCCTGGCAGCCTGTCCAGGGTGTCTCCCCGCCTGCCACCCAATGACTGCTGGGATAGGCTCCAGCATCCCCACGACCCTGAGAGCAGGATAAGTGGTTAAGATGATGGATGGATGGATGGATGCGGTTCACATATGTTGAATTGAGGGTGTGGGTATAGGCGGTAAGGTCAGAGGTCATGATAAAAAGTTCTTGTCGGCTGTTTCTTGATGTGAAAACGAACAATGGCTGAACAGTATGCCGGTCCAGCCCACTGACCTTGTAGGTAGAACGCAAAACTCCTGTATCGCTGAACACAGTCAGCGAGCTCTCTAGAGTGGGTGTGATGCAGAATACTGGAAAGACAACAACAACAACAAAAAACATACACTGGGAGACGTAAAATTGAAGTATTCCTGTATATTTATTTTTTAAAAAAAACTTAGCACGGAAAAACTACCAGAAAAACAGTAAAAGGAAAGCAAAGAAGTAAACACACTCATGCCCCGCGTGCGGAGGGAAGC
Organism: Lampris incognitus; assembly: GCF_029633865.1. Taxonomy (NCBI): domain Eukaryota; kingdom Metazoa; phylum Chordata; class Actinopteri; order Lampriformes; family Lampridae; genus Lampris; species Lampris incognitus. Next base: position 26,488,400 of record NC_079230.1, read on the forward strand.
AATGGGGAAAGCGTCGCCACCTCCCGGTGCTGTGGGCGCGGCCTCGGATTCCTCACCCGGGGACTGTGGAGCACTTAACTCGGCGCTGTCGTGATTTCTCCAATTACGGCTGACAGCTTCCCGTCCGCGTGGGAGGCGGATCACCCCTGGAAGTGCCAGGCGGAATACGAAGCGCGCCGTAACATTAATAATTCACCGGAGGTGCATTCATATTCCGTCTAAGCGCTGCAGTTTGGGCCCCATTAGTGTTAAAGGCGTACCGACGCACCCTTGTGCCTCTCCGCTTGATGTTCTATCACCGGTGCGAAGCCCACCGGTTTGATTTTTATGAGGCGAAAATGCTTTTATTTTATGGGTGCTGGGGGGTCGACAACTTTCCCGAAGGTCCCTAAAGGGACCCTTGTCTGGAGGAGGGGTGTGTGGGTGTGTGGGTGTGTGTGTGAGTGTGTGTGTGTGTAGGTGTGTGTATGTGTGCGTGTGTGTGAGTGTGTGTGTGGGTGTGTGTATGTGTGTGTGTGAGTGTGTGTGTGTGTGTGGGTGTGTGTGTGGGTGTGAGTGTGTGTGGGTGTGTGTGAGTGTGTGTGTGTGGGTGTGAGTGTGGGTGTGTGTGTGTGTGTGTGAGTGTGTGTGTGTGTGTGTGTAGGTGTGTGTATGTATGCGCGTGTGTGTGTGTGTGTGTGAGAGAGTGTGTGGGTGTGGGTGTGTCGCTCTCTCTCTCTCTCGCTCTCTCTCTCTCTCTCTCTCCCTCTCTCTCCGGGGTCCGAGGGGATGGTTTTGGGGTTTTCTTGTAGCCGGGAACGTGGTGGATCTGTACGCACGGCGCGTACATCAGCGTGATCCGTCTTCCTTTGAATCCGGCGCTCCGAGTCACAAGTCAGAAACCAATCCAGCACGCTTTGTTCTTTGATCTCTCTTAAAACTTTACAACCTGCCGACTACCGAGCGAGAGGTAATGAGAATTTAGAAGGGAGAGGTAGAGCCTCAGATGGGGGGGGGGGGTTGTTTAGACGGCCAGACCGACAGACAGACCGACGTCTCGTTTAAGTAAATCAGCTATCGCCGGTGATAATTGCTCGCAGCCGTGCCAGACGGCAGCATCGCACATGGCGTACCCGAACCAACTGGCTGGGCTCAGCGTGCCACGGTACACGGTGCTTTCCTGGGAAGCACAACAACAGCAGCAACAAAACACACACGCATACACACACGCATACACACACGCAGCACTTTCCGGGGACAAGCCGGTATGAAAGATGGATTGCGTGTGGGCGCTGGAGAAAGTGAAGGTAAGGACGGAGACGGCGGCCAAGCTGCGGGGTTTGGGGTGCACTTTCAGCCGCGGAGCCGGAAAGCGGCGGTGACAACTTGACGCGTAGCGTGAGAAGTACAAACGGAAGGGGCCCCTCGTACGCGCCTTGCAGATTACGAGACCAAACGTGAGAAAGCAACACAGAATTCGCTCTCTCATTCTGCATCCCCGCAACCGATGCGAGAGTCACAAGTGTGTGCGTGTGCGTGTGTGCGTGTGATGTGGATCCCTCGGCCACGGCGCCACAAAACTCCTCTCAGCTTCCCTTCGTGACACAGAGCTCAGAGTCCTCCTTTCCCAGACGCCGGAACAAGATTACACGAGGAAAGAGAGAGACAAGAGGAGAAAAACCACTTTTGGCGACTTCCTCGTTCTCCAGACCTGTGAGAGATGGCGCTAGAGCGCCTCTTGAGTCGCAGATAAGTAACGGGAGAGTCCCCGCTTTGCTGAAAACAAGTGGGATAAATCAGTCAAGCCCTCTCAGCGGAACGTGTAGGGGCTGTCGTGGCAAAGCTGGCTGGGCGGCGGAGACACCGGCACCGCCGCCTGGCTGGGAAAGAGGAGCGCTCTCCTGCCAGCTGCGGAGTTTGTGTGCACCCAACAGGGGCCTTTTCTCACTAACGGCATCTTCTTTCTTTTTCTTCTTCCACATACTACATGTTTCCCTCCGCTTGATTACGTGGGTAGACAGCTTTTCGATTCCGGATGATTTATTCAGAAACAAAGATAATAACAAACAGTTTTTCCAGCATTGCAGCAGGGCTAATGAACAGCCACGACAAGCTCGGCAGAAAAAAAGGGCGGTTCTCTCCCCGTTTCTATCAAAATGCATATACGTCTGGAATTTGCAATTGTGGTTTTAATTGATTCGGCAAGTGTTGATTTAACCTAATTAAACAGGCTCCTGGCATTGTTAATTAGAAAAACCAATGAGATAAGACAGGGTGATTAGCATATTCCGGGTCTGGGATCAATGTTGGGATCTGATGTTAATAAATGCCCCCGGAGCATCCACAGTGTTTTATCTCAAACACCAATTCCCATCTGACCCACACCCTCTCAGATTTTCAAGGCTTGGAAGCTGATGAGCGAGAGGATCTGAGCATTTCTTGTTAACAATATCTTGGGTTATTTTCACAATTGCTGCTGCGTGGAAATATCCGTGTTACCTCGTGTAGTTGATATGTGCTGGGCTCTTGTGATAACTAGCGCCACAGGGGGCGCGATCTGATATCGCCGTGCTGCTGTTGTTCCCATCACATCATAATTAACGTTGCTGCAGGACCATCACTGCGATGGACCAATCACGTTGTTTTAATGTCGTGCCTTTGCGACACGGGGGGAGACCGGAAAAAATACAAAAGCTAACCCTGACAAAACCTCAACCTAGCCCTTAACTTAACTTAACACTTACCTTAACCGATAGCTAACCTTAACGTAACCGATAGCTAACCCATCAACCGCCGCCCCCCAGCAATTGTACTTGGCCAATTACCCTAGTTTCTGAGCTGTCTCGGTCGCTGCTCCACCCCCTCTGCTGATCCGGGGAGGGCTGCAGACTACCGCATGCCTCCTCCAATACATGTGGAGTCGCCAGCCGCTTCTTTTCACCGGACAGTGAAGAGTTTCACCAGGGGGACATAGCGCGTGGGAGGATCACCCTATTCCCCCAAGTTCCCCCTCCCCCCTGAACAGGCACCCCGACCCACCAGAGGAGGCGCTAGTGCAGCGACCAGGACACATACCCACATCCGGCTTCCCACCCGCAGACACGGCCAATTGTGTCTGTAGTGACGCCCGACCAAGCCGGAGGTAACACGGGGATTCGAACCGCCGACCCCCGTGTTGGTAGACAGCGGAATAGACCGCTACGCTACTCGGGCAACCCATCAACCGTCTTTTACCCACGAGTCGCAAAGGCGTGACATCACAACGACGTGATTGGTCAGCTGCAGTGACGTCCTGGAGCAGCATTAATTATGATGTCGTAGGAAAAAGATCAACACGGCGATGTCAATTACACTCACCGTATAGGGCGCTAGGGTTGCCAGTCTCGTCTTCAAATGGCTCATGCACGTCAAGTCAGAGAGGTCAACCGGATGTCCGGTCAAAACTGGAACACCTTTCTCTGTAGTCTACTACTACTACTTTCGGCTGCTCCCGTTAGGGGTCGCCACAGCGGATCATCCGTTTCCATTTCTTCCTGTCTTCTGCGTCTTCCTCTGTCACACCAGCCACCTGCATGTCTTCCCTCACCACATCCATAACCCTCCTCTTTGGCCTTCCTCTTCTCCTCTTCCCTGGCAGCTCCATATTCAGCATCCTTCTCCCAATATACCCAGCATCTCTCCACACATGTCCAAGCCATCTCAATCTTGCCTCTCTTGCTTTGTCTCCAAACCGTCCAACCTGAGCGGTCCCTCTAATATAATCGTTCCTAATCCTGTCCTTCTTCGTTACTCCCAGTGAAAATCTTAGCATCTTCAACTCTGCCACCTCCAGCTCCGCCTCCTGTCTTTTCGTCAGTGCCACTGTCTCCAAACCATATAACATAGCTGGTCTCACAACCATCTTGTAAACCTTCCCTTTAACTCTTGCTGGTACCCTTCTGTTGCAAATCACTCCTGACACTCTTCTCCACCCACTCCACCCTGCCTGCACTCTCTTTTTCACCTCTCTACTGCACTCCCCGTTACTTTGGACAGTTGACCCCAAGTATTTAAACTCAAATGCCTTTGTCACCTCCACTCCTTGCATCCTGACCATTCCACTGTCCTCTCTCTCATTCACGCATAGGTATTCCGTCTTTCTCCTACTGACTTTCATTCCTCTTCTCTCTAGTGCATACCTCCACCTCTCCAGGTTCTCCTCAGCCTGCACCCTACTCTCACTACAGATCACAATGTCATCCGCGAACATCATCGTCCATGGAGACTCCTGCCTGATCTTGTCCGTCAACCTGTCCATCACCATTGCAAACAAGAAAGGGCTCAGAGCCGATCCTTGATGTAATCCGACCTCCACCTTGAACCCATCTGTCATTCCAACTGCACACCTCACCACTGTCACACCTCCCTCATACATATCCTGCACCACTCTTACATACTTCTCTGCAACTCCTAACTTCCTGATACAATACCACACCTCCTCTCTCAGCACTCTGTCATAAGCTTTCTCTAAATCTACAAAGACACAATGCAACTCTTTCTGACCTTCTCTATACTTCTCAATCAACATTCTCAAAGCAAACATCGCATCTGTGGTGCTCTTTCGTGGCATGAAACCATACTGCTGCTCGCTGATCATCACCTCTCCTCTTAACCTAGCTTCTATTACTCTTTCCCAAATCTTCATGCTGTGGCTGATCAACTTTATACCTCTGTAGTTGTTACAGTTCTGCACATCGCCCTTGTTCTTGAAAATCGGTACCAGTATGCTTCTTCTCCACTCCTCAGGCATCCTCTCACTTTCCAGGATTGTGTTAAACAATCTAGTTAAAAACTCCACTGCCATCTCTCCTAAACACCTCCATGCCTGCACAGGTATGTCATCAGGACCAACTGCCTTTCCACTCTTCATCCTCTTCATAGCTGCCCTTACTTCCTCCTTGTTAATCCACTGAACTTCCTGATTCACTATCCCTACATCATCCAACCTTCTCTCTCTCTCATTTTCTTCATTCATCAGCCCCTCAAAGTATTCCTTCCACCTTCTTAGCACACTCTCCTCGCTTGTCAGCACATTTCCATCTCTATCCTTGATCGCCCTAACTTGCTGCACATCCTTTGCAGCTTGGTCCCTCTGTCTAGCCAATCGGTACAAGTCCTTTTCTCCTTCCTTAGTGTCTAATCTGTCACACAACTCACCATACGCCTTTTCCTTTGCCTTTGCCACCTCTCTCGTTGCATTACGCTGCAGCTCCTTGTACTCCTGTCTACTTCCTTCATCTCTCTTACTATCCCACTCCTTCTTTGCCAACCTTTTCCTCTGTATAATTTGCTGTACTTCCTCATTCCACCACCAAGTCTCCCTGTCTTCCTTCCTCTGTCCTGATGACACACCAAGTACTTTCTTAGCTGTCTCCCTCACTATTTCTGCAGTGGTTGTCCAGCCATCTGGCAACTCTTCACTACCACCCAGTGCCTGTCTTAATTCTTGTCTGAACTCCACACAACAGTCTTCCTTCTTCAACTTCCACCATTTGATCTTCGGCTGTGTCTTCACTCGCTTCCTCTTCTTGGTCTCCAAAGTCATCCTACAGACCACCATCCGATGCTGCCTAGCTACGTTCTCCCCTGTCACCACCTTGCAGTCTCCAATCCCTTTTAGATGGCGCCTTCTACATAAGATATAGTCCACCTGTGTGCACTTTCCTCCACTCTTGTATGTCACCCTGTGTTCCTCCCTCTTCTTGAAATATGTATTCACCACAGCCATTTCCATCCTTTTCGCAAAATCAACCATCTGTCCTTCCACATTTCTCTTCTTGACTCCATACCTTCCCATCACCTCTGTTCCCTTCACCAACATGTCCATTGAAGTCCGCTCCAATCACCACTCTCTCCTCCTTGGGTACCCTCTCCACCATGTCGTCCAACTAACTCCAGAATTCTTCTTTTTCATCCATCTCACACCCAACTTGAACACCTTTCTCTGTAGTAACACTGTGGAAATACAAATGTAGTAAGTCTTTAGATGTCCTCGATGAAGTACATATCTGTATGTAAGAGCACAGAAGTTGTTTTGCCAAACTGATATTCTGGCAACCCTGTTGGGCGTTTAAAGCAAGCAAATCATGATGATAATGCACGACGTGCAAAATCACTGCCCTCCCTGGATATTGCACTGAACGCTATGGGTGGTGATTTCCGGACTACATGTGGACAAATTTAGTAAAAAGGAAAGAGCCAAAGGAAGCTGTTTAATGCCGGGATCAGACTACATGAATTCAGCCCGATTTTGACATGTTTCTGTCGTCGTCGACAAATTTCCAGCGTCGAGTCCGATTGTGCACGTCGGGAACATCTTTACCCCTTGTGACATAATCGAAGAACAACGACATGGCGACGAAAAGTTTGGCGCGTCAGAGTTTTGCATTTTCCCGCCTAGTCTGACGTCTCGTAAATGAGGGCGCAACGTGTCCTATCACGTGTTCCTTGACGTTGACCAATAGGATAACAGAGGGCTCTCTGGCGCACGCATGTAAACATGGCGAGGAGGAAGGGACGCTACTGCTGCTGCCGTCAGGTGGAACGGCGAAACCGAGGAAAGGTTTATTGAGCAGTGGCAACAATACCTCATCCTTTTGGGCGTTTCGTCGAGGGAGGACCATGGCAGAGTCAAAAAAGATGGGCTAAATGTTGGCGAGAACAGCGGAGGCACTTCGGCAACCCGGTGAGTAGCTGGTGAAGCTATGCTAGGTTAGCATTCGCCAGTAGCACTAGCCGCAACAGCGTCCACAATCGTTTTTTTTTTTTTCGTTTCGGAACACAAGACCGCCAGCATCATGCTGTAACCGTGACTGACAGTTTCTTGACCCGACGACCTATGAACTGACGAAAGACGGTGAAAGGCGATTGGTCGGGGTCATACTTGTGGTGTTTCCAGTCACCAAGACACAGCATAGTGTAGCGAATTCGGGGGACAACGCAACCACAGGAACTGCCGCGGCCGGGAAGCGAACCTGTATCGCCCGCACCGCAGGAGGCATCGCTAACCGCTCGACTAAAGGCTCAGACCCGTCAGCCAGCGGCCAGCGTGTCTTCTTATCCATGCACGTTACAATAGAATGTATGGCACTGTGATTGGCTAATCTGACATGGTGACCATCGTGAGACAAAATATGGTGTAGTCTGATTTCGGCGTTACAGGCTGGGACCAGGTCCGTTGCTCCGTGTAAAAGGCAGTGCGGACATTCAGCCACCAGCAGGTGAGTGAACCCGTCCGTGACCTTTTCACACAAACGACCTCTCGCCACTCGGCAAGCCGTGAAAAAGGCTTGAGAGGAGGGAAGAAAAAAAACATTAAATTTGAGATTATGGACTCGATATTAATGGACGCCGCATAGCGAAATCCGATTCTTAATCACACGTTTCCTTCAAAGGTATGGAGAAAATTGTGGCGCATTTACATTTCAAAAGGGGTAAAAAAAATTGCTTTCATTTCTGTCGGTCAGTATTTTTCCCTGACTAAAGGTGACTTTTATTTCTGAAAATATGGGGGGGGGGGGTTAGGTTGTAGAGGAGCTCAAGCAGGAGTCGTGACAACTTTCTCTTTCGGCTACACAACGTGCATCATTTATTCCTTCCGCCATTACAACAACAACAAAAAAACCCCGCGCAGCGGAAGTGTGTCACTGTAAACCCGAACCGAGGAAACAGCAGCTGTAAACTAACGTTCCTACCAGCTCAATAAGGGGAATTATGTAGCCCCATAACCACTACAAGGTGTTCTTTTTAAAAAAAAAAAATATTTTGTCTGTTGCAATGTCCTTGACAATCATTGCAGAACAGGAGCATTACATTATTTTTTTTCACAAATGAATATTGGTTCAGATTAGGTTTATGTCAGATATTAACATTTACAAAAAGAGTGACAAGCGGCGTAAAACTGGCACATGACTGCATTTCACACTTCTAGTGTACAATTGTCTATACTTTCTTTTAAAAAAATGTCCACGAACAGAATTGTTGTAAACCCTTTACTCAACCAAAGCTATTGTACAGTTTTATTTCAATTTTCTAAAGAAGCTATATCGCCACCAAACTATATTGGTCCTAGCTCTTATACTAACTGCCATATTTTGTGCAAAGCTTATGCTCACTGACATTTTCTGCAGAAATAGGCTTCCATACATAAACATAACTATGTCTTTATGACATGTGTAGTATTTACACTTGTTATCAACATCACGAGCGCAAACCCGACCGTGACCCTTGTCCCCACAGTTTTGTTCACAACAGTTTCAAAAAAAAAAAAGTTGCGCCCCTTCAAACGTGATGACTTGAGGTAGACGTTGGTGCAAAAACCACAGGAGGGAAGAAACCTTCAAGAGTAATTAATCATCCTGATCACACGAGTAAAACTCTTCTTTTCGGTATTCACCACAAAAGCTTTGAGCTGTTCATCAAATCCAGCCATGTAGGGTAATAATTTTCCCTCAGTGCTTTCACACCGTTGCTAAATTTGCATTTAAATCACAAGTTAATAAGATATTGTATGTTGGGCTGTCCAGATACACTGTGTGTCAAAATGCTGAATGTATAAATTCAATTTAAGTCGTCTACCGTCTGCTGGAGGTCTTGTACTTTTCCCCTTTGAGTTGGCTTACTATTTCCCATTATCACTAGAACCATCTCGCACTTGTGCCAAGAGCCTCTTCCGTACAAGTGCAGTCACACACACACACACACACACACACACACACACACACACACGGCCCTGTTTAGACCTGGCATTAACATGTGTCTTGGGTGATCCGATCACAAGTGGACAGCTCCAAGTACGTTCGTTCACAATTAGAATGCGCCTCCACGTGCGTCTCGAGTGACCACTTGTGATCAGATCACGTCACTGTGGTAAGGGGGCGTGGTTTAACCCCGGCTGAGAGCGGAGAGAGGTGACGTGGCTCGCGGGAGAGCAGCACACCGGCCGTGCGAGTGAACAAATGAAAGATGGTGTTAAATAAAAGCAAGCCTGTGTTAATCGCCTAAAACCGTGTCCGCCTTTATCTTGAACCCTCCCCGTGGCACGTGTCACAATCACATAAATAAACAAGTAAACATGTACGTAAACACGAGGAGAGAGGAGTCAAAGCAACAGGCATTTAACAAAACGAGACATCCTTGCTTACTCGAGCCTTATTTTAATGCACTGTCAATTAGTATGACGCATTTCACATCTCTTAAGTTATTACTGTCAATTATTCTACCAAATTATGTTGGGATACAAAATTCGAAGTGCTCTTAAAGAAATAAAATAAATGATCTCATAACAGCACTTCTTTTTTCTTTCCACTCCACTTGGTTGTGAAGCACAACAGGTTTTAAAGTGCTGTGTAAATAAACATTATTCTGATGATGATGATGTGGATCTGTCTCAAAGCCTTCAGACCCCTGACATGATATATTGCATTTAAGAAATAGTCCATTGTGGGTAAATAGTTTCACATTATTACAATGGCATGGACGCAGCCGATGCATGTTGTGCCAGAGAGACAAATAATCTGATGAGGGAACTGAGTGAATTAGGAGCATCAGGCTTGGACTGTTTGCCTTCTTTCATTTTGTGCTCAAAATACACAGCAAAAGTTAAAAACTAATTCTTAAAACTCATTATGTGGGGAAATGTAAATATCTGAATACTAGCGTTTGTAGTTCTGAACCCGAAACCCTGTCAGGCTCGACCCGATCACGTCAGTTGAGGCTCAGATTATTTAATTATTCCAGTGGGTTTGAGAGGGTCGGTCTCTGCACTGCGGTGGATAAATGAACTTGAAGCTGAAGTTGAACTTGTGCAAGTGGGTGGCGGCTCTTCCACAGTTGTGGGTCTGATGTGTGTCAGAAGTTACAGAACAGGTAAACGAACAAATGAAATAACCCTAAGAGGTGGCTTTGAAGGACTAAGATAGTCCTTCAGTGCAGCCTGGGACATGTAAGTTTACACTTCAAATGCAATGTGGACAAATGCGTCCCAAGGTGTGGCCTGAGCAACTGGATCTCAAGATGCATTGAGGACTTGAGGATACATTGGGTGCATTCACACCTATACTAAGAGCTGTCCACTTATGATCGGTTCACCCAAGACTCATGTTAATGCCAGGTGTAAACAGGGACACACACACTTCAGCCCTATTTATTGGAGTTTGTGTTTAACTTGTAATATTTTAGCTTATTTTTTTGTTTCATAAATGTTCTGTAAAGCACTTTGGCATTTCTGACAATCTGTAATTTAAGGTTAAGATAATTTTTTTATATTTCAGGAAAAAAGCCAAATGCTATAATTTGTCTATTTCTCTCCATCCAAAACACTGACTGTTCTCTCTACGAGAACAGGTGATGAACTTATTGATAGCTAATGTGGCGCTCATGTCATAGTGAATTTGCATGCGGGAGTTGTGATGGCCAAGAGGCCATCGTAAGTGTTGACTCTTTTGTCTTGTCTCTGAATATGTATGATTTTTGCGTGTAAAGGGTTTGGTAGTCCATTCTTGTAATTTTTCACATACGGTTGATTGAGTTTGAAGGCTACGGTGTAGGTTTGCATTAGTTTGCATTAGTTATAACACCCACACCGATGTAACGTTCCCACACTCTTTTCAGTCGACCCACCGGATCACAAAGCCTCTGGTGCCCCAGGATCTCGATTTATAAATAAATCTCTGGTTTTCGTATATAAACCGACATGTTTTGACATGTCCATATGTCGGCACAACAAGTTCACTTGAACCGACTCCTGTATGTGACTTCATTTGACGAGTGAAATAATTGTGAGTTCGCTTCGGATGCAGCCACCAACTAAAGCCTGTGCAGGACGAGATAGCAAACCAGGTAGGGAAATTCTGCAGAGGAGCGGATAAGCGTAAGCGAACAAGGGAACAAGGAAGCATGAAAGCCTGAGTGACCTGGGGGCGGGGGGTCTGGTTGTGGCATGTGGCTGAATGCGAGAGAGTGAGACAGTGAGACAGCATGATAAACACAGTTTTAAAGAAATAAATTACGTGTTTACCATAAAAGAGAGGCAAGCAGCTGCTTCGGGGAAGCTGTCATCAGGGAAATCACCACCTTTAATTTCATCACTGGCAGTTAAACACACACACAGGCCTCTTACGCGTTTCTTGGCTGCAACACACAGAGTCCTGCATGTTAAATATGCACATTGGAGCACAGAGAAGGTCATTGATGTGGCCTGGTGCTGCTTGAACGTTAATGTGGGTTTTGAATAACGTCTAATTGTGATTTACTGCTGTTTCAGGGCCTCATCGTGCATCCTATTGAAGTACTAAGTAACTTCCCTGTAGGCATTAGCCTGAAGCAGCAATTTAACGAAGACAGTCGAGGGCAACAAGTACCAACAAAAGTCATGAAGGTCAGATCAGAGAAGCAAGGACAAATGATGGTCACGTCATCTTTATTGTCCTCAGGTGCTATGTGGAGCATGTCAACATATCAGTAGTGAAATGCTTTTTTTTTATCCTTTTGAAATCTTCTTTACTGACACCACATCAATTGCAGTAATTGAGTAGGTCAATAATAAACGGAAGCACTAGCATGCATTGGCAGATTCTAGAAATGTCCTTGTCCTTCCAGTGTGAACGCAATGCATATTTTAACTGACACTTACACTGTGCATGTGATAGCATTGTGATAACACGTGAAAACCAACCCTGCTCCTGCAGCGCCTGAATCACTGTGGTCCTCAACATGATTTAGCCACTTCATTTGCATAGGTTAATTTCAAACAGCACCCTAAATTAGGCTTGAAAGGATAATTACTTAAGCTCCCCTTTTTCCTCCCCTTCGTCCCTCTCTCACTCACTACTGTGTCTTACCTCCTCCCAGGTTATGTAAATGTATCTTCTACCATCTACCTTTTTTTTTCAGGCCCCTGTTTTCACACGTAAGCCAATATGCTCCATTTCACTTTCTCTCTGTCTTTTTCTGTTCCTCTCGTGTTCTCTCTTTCACGCTCTCTCTCCCTCCTGTTCTATCTCTATCTTTCTTTCCTATTGTTGGTTTGGCGCTCCTTTAATTTATTCCCACACATGTATTCCACCTTTGGTTGCAAACGGTGCAAATTGCCCACAAAAACCAGGTGACTTCCACAAATATACTCGATATCATCAACTGTAATTTGACAAGTGTGACAGTGATTTCGTTCCCTTTCCGTTTGCGAGCATGATTAACACACGCTCGTGCGAGGCAACTCGACTTAGTTGTGGTCAGTGGCAATAATGATCCATCCTTGAGCGAAACATAATGTAATGTTCAGATGCAGATGCATCTGAAAAGACAGCATGTGGCTGTGTACCGCGTCTAAGTTTGTCTTCGTTTGATGGCTGGGAGAGCTGGTGCTGGATCGGCTGGAAGAGCTGGTGCTGGATTGGCTGGGAGAGTTTGGTCTGCTGTGTCCTGTGGGCCCTGCCTGGAGCTGTGCCTGAAGAGGAAACAGCAAGCGCGGTCTGACAGGACGCGGAAGCGGGGCAGGCTAAGCTAACTGCTAGCCCATGCAGACCGGCAGTTCCGATAACATTGAGGGCGATCTGGTGGCGGCTTTGCCTAGCCTTGACTGTGTTTTTAGTGTCGTCATGTGGAGTGTGGGGAGGTGTGTCGAAGGTATCTGGCAGGGAGAGCTGGCGTTGAATCGACTGAGGGAGCTTGGTCTAATGCGTCCTGTGGGCCCAAGGACCACGGCCCTGACTGGAGCTGCGCCCAAAGAGGAAACACCGAGGACAGTCTGACAGTAAGCGGAGCAGGCTAAGCTAACCGCTAGCCCATGCAGACCGGCAGTTCCAACAGTCATCCTGGCTGGCGTTCGTTCTCCTGGACAGTGATTTTTTTTTGTTGTTATTGTTTAGTTTTGATATATGTGTTCTTGCAGTTTTTGGATGTGTTTTTGTCTTTGTATTGCACTGCTGTGGGCTGGGGGAAACCATGTTTCGTTTCATTTCATGTGCACAAGTGCACGAAATGAAACGACAAATAGTGTTTCTGATTCTGACTTGAGGTCTTGTCTCGATCTTGCGTATAACACTGATACGGCCCATGGCAGTCGTTGCCCGTGCATCTTGAGGCCTAGACGAGTAACCTGGCTTTTCCTTTGGCCTTTCTGTGTGATGTTAAGCTGACTTTTGACATTTCCACAAAAGGTAGTCAACATAAAGAGACTGTATACATGTAAACACTTTGGTGGCAGTGCATAGAGTGTAAGGGCCAAGGAAGAAATGGCATTGAAATGCGATGAAGTGAAGGAAAATAATTACCTACTGTACCAAGTAATGGGGGTGTAAGCAGCGCGACGCAGCCGACTCCTACTCTCATTTATGCTTCTTGAAAAGCAACGACTTATTAACCTTGCAGAAGACCTATCGGGAAGGTTTTGACAATTTGTTTTCTGGGGGTTGTTGTGTAGTAGATGGATAACAACAAGAGATGTGATTTGGACCATTTCATAGCGTCGGACTGTGCAGCATTTGAATCCGTGATTTCACATCGGGGATGTTTGACAAGCAATTCGATATTTGGTCTGAGTACACTCTTGTTTAGCACTCTATACCACCCACACCATCTGTCCGGCGTTGCCTTTAATGTGCACGTCAAAATTCAAGCGGAGTGTTTTTTATCATTGCAGTCAAAGGCCTCCGTAGTCCATGGCAGCAGGTAGCATCGCCCGGGCCCTCAGTCCCACTCCCTTCATCTGCAGTCCATCCACAAGCCTCTCTTCAAATGTAGTTGTGTCAAAGAATGGGAAAAATCAATGATAAGCTTCAAATATTTCATCTTCTGGCAGGCACTGAGAACTGTTTGTACGAGAAACATTGTCGGAGTTACAAAGGCGGTGCAAACACCAGATACTAATGGTGCTGGCAGGGCCTTTCATTTCTGTGTGAAGAAAAGTGGAAAGAGCTTGCATGAAACATTCCTCAAACAATAACAGAAATGCAATTATTGGATTAAGGATTAAAAAGCCTCAGATTCAAATGGGTTACAAGAATTTGGTCAATTGGATAGGTTTGGGGTTTTTTTTGTTTTGTTTTTTGTGAGAAACAGTTTGGCTTTTCACTTGAAAATAGACGTCAAATGCAATTTAATTATGAGTTACTCCTCCTGTTTACCAGAGACCACCTATTTGATGCTAGCTAACTACACTGCTTTCTGTACGGCACTCAGGGCAGGTAGACATTACATCAGTAAACTCACTTCCTGGTTTGAGACCATCTGCAAGTCCAAATTTCACTGGATTTTTATGTTTGGCTTGTGTCCCCCCCTCCCTCTCTCTCTGTGGTTTCAGCACCGGTTGTCAAGGGGTTTAAGTGCGCAGCATTAAGAATGCAAACAGAAGAGTATACACAACTGGAGAGGAGAAGAGGACAACGGAAACACCCACTCACCAGGAGATAACTACAGTCTGTTAACCCGGGGACTAAAGGCAGCGGTGTAGCGGACCAACATCGTAATGAGACACCTGCAGCGCTGTAAGCTAATACTATCATTACCGGGCCAACACTCGCATCCACCGCCCCCACAGACACCACGTGGACTCCCCACCCACCCACCACACACACACACACACACACACACACACACACACATATATGACTCTCTCATGACTCTAATACAGCAAAAATAGTGGTATGAAGCAAAATTACAACAACAACAAAAAACAATAAGTCCCGACTCGCGATGAATTTGTTTCTTATTTTTCGTATGTATAACTCCCTGCTTCTCTCCCCGATTGCATTTGTTTGGTTACCTGGTTTTCCGGCATCCTTCAGCGAAACCAATCCAATGGCCATGCCCATTTCCTGGGTCGGCAGACAACCCCCGGGATGCATTGTGTGTTAAACCACCACTTAGGCCCAGCAGGGTGCTGCATCCCCGGCTTCATATGTAGTGCATCCACGCCGTAGTCAGAGCGTTGCTTATCCACACCCCCGAGGGCAGGCGGTGCATACAAAGGCCTTCATCAGGAGACAAGATTGAGCCCAGCTCCTAAGAATAGCCAGAGAACAGCCATAGTCATTTCAGTTTGGACGTGACCATGCAACAGTTGTTGGTGGTCGCTGAAACGACCAGTCGATTATCAGTTAGTCAGTTGAAAGAACATTGATAGATTATCATTTTAGTAATCGATTAATCCTTTTAGACACGTATCAAGTGGAAATGCCAAACTTTGCTGGTTTCAGCTTCGCAGATGCTACGATTTGGCGTGCCTTTCGCCAATCCACATCATGATAAAGTGAATACTTTAGGGGTCTTTTGGCTCCTGCTCAGATGAAGTAAACCGTTGTAAGATACCACTTTGTGTTCTGGGAACTTAGAATGGGCATCTGTAATTTTTGACATCTTATAGACTACACATTTAGTCGATTAACCAAGACAATATTGATCAATCGATCGATATTGTTTCAGTTAAACGATAGTGAAAATAATCACCACTTACAGCCCTGCCAAACTCGGAGGAGTCGTGGGTATATTTCATGAGCGTGGAATTGTATGATATGTAGGTTTTTGGTAATCAATGTCTTTGTCTCTCTCCCCTGAAGCTCGATGCAATTCCTATTAATACAGTAACTCCCAGTCCCAGGCTGATTTATGTGATTATGAGTTGTTTGACCCACTTTGCAGCCTATGGATTTCTTGTCAAACAACGGCTTTTGCATCAATCATCTGATCTGTGACCTGTGGTCGGGACGCACCGCTGCCACACCGGATCACCACAGCCAGCAGCGCCGAGTCCACACTCCCATTACAGAAGGGCCTAGAGAGAAGGTAAGCGTGGTGATGGTGGAAAGATAAAAACAGAGAAGATAAAGAAATGGATAGAGAGGCTAAAAAAAGTGCATTGTAGACCAGCGAGAGCAAGAAAGAGCGAGAGAGAGAGAGACACAGAAACGCAGTGGATCGATGCACAGCAATCCAGTCAGCTAATTCAAATGCAAATATCAGCGTAAGATGTCATGGCCCAGCAAATGGGGCCCCGAGAACTGCTGGGGGAAAAAAATTACCTGAGTGTGAGAGAAGCCATGAAAATGCGCTGGTGGAAAAACAAGTGGTCGGACCACCAGGGTAATTACTAAAACAGGCTTTTCTCCACATCAAAGAGGGCCGGCGGCCATGACTGTGCTGCCATATTATCAGCTTCCCCTTCGTCCTTAGAGGTAAACAAGCAAATTAAGGCCAGACAACATCAAAACTAAACTCCGAAAACACCCCGTCGCTAATGAATGGAGAGCCTTTGGACAGTCTCCCTGTACCGGGTGTGGGAGCAGGTCAGTTTGGAGAGAACAACAAAAGGCGGACAGCTAACAGCGACAAATTTAAGTGTGTTAGAACGGCCGCGATGGCGACGGTATCTTCAGTTGTGGGCCTTTGTGCCTTAGCCTTCACTGGAGCTTTGAGATTTCCCACGCGTGATCTGAAGAGAGGAGATGGGCCAAGTTTGTTTAAAATCGTGTTCCATTACCAGTCAAGGGGGGGGGGGGTTGGAAATCAGTGGCCCAAAAGGAATAATTAAGGTCCAGAAGGAGTGTTTATGATAAGAGAGTTCAACACATCACATCCTTTCAAGACGTATTTGATGCAGACTCTTCATACGCCAGTTCAGCCTGCCCGAATGTCACCCTGTAAACTTCAAACACGAGCCCGCTGGATGAGGGCCTCGGCAGGGACGGGAGCTCGCTGTGCATTCTGAGAAGCCCATGACGGTTATAGCAGAAAGTGCATACTTGAGGTGGGGACTTGATGTGGGGTTTTTTTTTATATACCATACTTAGTCACATTTTTTTTTCTCCCGATTCACACGACAGTAAAGCAATGACCACAAAGTCTCTCTTTGAATACTTCACCTTTGCTGCACTTTGTATTTAATGTGGGCTCAGACAACTCTACTTCAGTATGTCGTCCCATTTCTTGCATAGATTCCACGCCATACGGTAAGCTCAGGTAGATCTTATTCAGATTTTCTTCCATGAAAGACCTGAATAATGAGAATGGCCCGTCTGTGTCTGTCTGCATGGAAGTAGTGCAACACTTCGTGTCGACACCTAAATCTTCCTCATATGTATCCATAAATCCATTCAAACGCACTATAAGATGTGTCTACGTTCGATGGCTCAGGGAACCGCCGGCGCTGCTCGACTTCTGCCCGGTAATCTTGGGCCAAATATCGAGTGAATTACCACCTTAGCTCTTTTGAAATACTCGTCTTTGAGGGAGGAATGTCAATGTCTTTCATTCTTCAGCACTTTCACCCTCATCTGCTCGGCATAATCCCTTTTCCTCCCCCTTTCTCCCTCCTCATCCTCAAGCACAGACAGGTCAAAGACGAGTTTACTAGTGTGCCAAGGCTGTGCGGCCACTAGGGGACCGAGCCGGAGACCCTATCTCCATAAATTACCTGGATGATGGGGCACGTAAGCATGCTTGCTAAAATTGCAAAATGAATTAAATAGGGGGAAGGGGGGAGGGATGAAGGGGGTGAGAGAGGGGGTACGAGTTGGGAGGCAAAGGAAAAACAAGTGGAGGAGCATCGGGGCTGGGGGACGTGTGTGTGTGTGTGTGTTTTAGTGGTGGTGTGGGGGGGGGGGTGTCATCTGTGGCGGATACACCGACACACCCACGTGGATCTGTCCAGGGGATTGGGATCAGATACTCGATTTGAGCAAAGCCATGCTACATCAAAGACATTCAAATGAAGTAGTATTCTATTGCAAATTAAGCTCTAAGGGTGTGTGGGTGTGTGGATGGGTATTTGCGCTTCTGAGAGGTAAGAAAGTAAAGGAAGGGGAGAGAGAGAGAGAGAGAGAGAGAGAGAGAGAGAGAGAGGGAAAATCATGCCGAAGAGGGTTGAAAGAAAGGTATCTTAAGCGAGGTTTTTTATTTTTTATTTTTTTATCCGAGCCTGTAAGACATACACACACACACACACCCCTATGCATGACTTAGACACCGCCTTTTGTTCAAACACGCCACTTCTATCTTGAACACTTTAGATTTAAGAATGGAAATGTATTGATAATGGGGGGGGGTCGATTTCAATCATGGCATCACATTTGACTTCAGAATAGAGACACGTGCCGCTGAGAGGGTTCCCGTCGCTATGAGCCACTATGCAGCCCTCTCTATCGCAGCCATGTGAAAGACATTACCTTTCATATACGCTACCAACAATATGACCCCAGCACACGGCCGCAGATTTGATACGGTAGGACCGGATGCGTTCATGCTGCACCGCATCACCCACCTTATCCAATCTTCTTTTAATTCCAGCACGCGTGTATCCGCTGTTGTGGAGAAAGCCGTTGGGAGCGGGGTTGTATGCGGATCAATACGGATCAATAGGCTTTTTTTAATTGATAAGCTCTGACTCGTGCAATAAAGAAGCAAACCGCAAGTGCTGGATTTTTTTTGAGAAGAGAATGGCGACGGCCACGCCGAATTCTAGTTGGCATGAAGCCTGTGTTCGTGAACTTGACGTGCAACAGGAAGTAAATATTGACGTAAAAAAGGAAGTGGATTCATATTGTAGCGTGCGTGGATAAGTAGACACGATGGTCCTCGACTGGTTAACGTTGTCGCTTGCGGAGTGGGAGACACGGGTTCGCGTCCCGGCTGAGGCGACGGTCTCCCAGACTGCCCCCCCGAATTCACTACAATATCCTCCTTTACCCCGAACTGTGCTGATGCTGGTCACTTTCAGGAGGCGTTATAGATCACTGTCTGTACAGCGACTGTCTCATCTGGGAAAATGGACAATATTTCATCCTTGGTGGAATTTCTGTCTCGCTCCACTCCAGTTGGGGTGTTAGGCAGGAAGTCGTCTACCGAGGGGCTCCAGTATGTTTTATGTTGAGTGTGTGGTACTCCATGTGCCTGTGCCTTTTTTTTCGTCTACATGTTCAAAGCAAAATGTCCGTTAAATAGGCCAAAGTAATCGGTGTTTATATGTGTACGAGAAGCTTAGGAGGGCTTTCCCCATAAATGTTTATTCCTGACCAGGGATTAAAATAATCAAATAAATACAACTGTGTGCGCTCTGATTGGCACCCACCTTGGCTAATGCGCTCTAATCCCGTGACAAAGCGGCGGGCCCAGCTTCCGCTCGTCACACGTGACAAACGTCCAACCAGCCACAACTTCCTGCGCGGCGGTATCTACCGCCCTGACAGGGTTTTAGGCCTTCAGGAGTACTCGCGCTATCTCGTTTCGCCAGAGACAATCGCAGACATTTCAAAAAAGGGGCCCCGCCGGGACATGTTACTGTACACGCGCAAGTGTGCGCACGCGGTAAATCCTCCTAAGATTTCCGGCTGGAAGTTAGAGAGGACTTTTAGGAGCTTGAGGAACTGCACCTCTGCGGTTTGGACCTGCAGATAAACCAGGGAAGGAACTAATCTTTTAGTAATTTACACAAAACCTTTTTACTGCCGGCGAGCATCTCCCGGCACGATTAGCGAAAGGATTTATTTTTTATATTCACCAGGCTGGGAATTAATATTTAAGTCCCCCTGGTACCAACATTGTGTCACTTCCAAGCTGATAAGTGTGCGGATGTCTTCGTGAGATTTCGCTCCCTTTGCCAGTGGCGCGATGAAGGTAATCTCGCCCTGTCTCCAGTTTAAAGACATAACTTCATTGTGCCGTTTATGAGGTTTTCTAATAGAAAGTTATTTAAAAAAAAACCCACAAAAACAGGGAAACAGTTAAAAGAAATGCCGCGATAAGGAGGCGTCCTCACATTTAACTGACCTGTGTGGAACATTTCGCTAACTCACAGACACACATTTGCAATGGGAGGGGGGGTAATCTGCTAAAGCAAGCAGCGCACTCTTATCAGAAGCTCTTTAGTCATGCATTGAATGTAAACATGAGGCGCATTCAAAACACCGAAGAGATGGTTCGTCGTCATTGGTCGAACACAGTGTGTGTCTGAGTGTGAGTGTGTGTTTGCAAAGACTTTGTGGTGAGAATACCAGGGCTCTCTGTGTGGCCTTCTCTCTCTCTCTCTCTCGTTTGATCTGCCTTACTTACCAAATGATACGTGCAGTCTGACGGCTTGAAGGTCCTAAAAATGTCCCGCTGTTGAGACGTCACAAGGGGGAGGAGGCAGAGCTCAACCTTGGACGCGACATGGGAAAACATGGCCGTAGACGTGTTCAAGTGTGTGCAGCCGTGTTTGTGTGGACCGATTTGAGTGAGGAAATTCTTGCAAAGTGAGGACATTTTGGTCAGTCCTCACTTCTCCAAGGGTCTGTTTTAGGTTTGGGCTTGTGTTTAAGTTTAAGGTTGGAGTTAGGAACAGCTTAAGATGGTGATGATGGTTTCACCAGATACAGTAAAAACATCACATAACATCAGTACGGTCAATAGCATCACATCACACACAATTGTACAACAATTAATACAATGTTGAAGAAGAAAGCCACCTAATTTTGTCATTGTATTCTTACAACGAATTTGTTCTCTGCATTTAACCCATCCTGTTGTGTGGGAGCAGTGGGCAGCTGCAACTATATTGATAGATAATCACACCCCTGTACTGTAGTAGCACTTAAGCAAGGAGACGGGCACCTTTCTATCCAACACAGCAGTGTTTCTGGATCATTGGCAATAAAAAAGTTCAATAGTTAACTAATGTGTCTAGTAATAATTTACTAGTGGTTACTAGACACATTGGTGGATTAACTAATGTTTGCTGATGTACCCTTATTACAAAGTGTTACCGGGAAAGTTTGCAAGTTAAAGGGAAGGTTTACAAGATGGTAGTGAGACCAGCTATGTTGTGTGGTTTGGAGACAGTGGCACTGATGAAAACGCAGGAGGTGGAGCTGGTGGTGGCAGAGTTGAAGATGCTAAGATTTTCATTGGGAGTGACGAAGAAGAGCAGGATTAGGAACGAGTATATTAGAGGGACCGCTCAGGTTGGACAGTTTGGAGACAAAGCAAGAGAGGCAAGATTGAGATGGCTTGGATGTTGATGGATGTTGATACACTTTATTAATCCCCGTAGGGAAATCTTTCTCTGCATTTAGCTCATCCTAGCTGTGTAGCGAGGAGCAGTGGGCAGCCGTCGTGCAGCGCGCAGGGACCAACTGCAGTTTGTCTTGCCATGCCTCGGTCAGGGGCACAGACAGGAGTATTAACCCTAACATGCATGTCTTTTGATGGTGGGGGAAACCGGAGCACCCGGAGAAAACCCACCACAGACACGGGGAGAACATGCAAACTCCACACAGAGGATGACCTGGGATGACCCCCAAGGTTGGACAACCCCGGGGTTCGAACCCAGGACCTTCTTGCTGTGAGGCGACAGCGCTAACCACTGGGCCACCATTCCCAGTGGTTGGACGTGTGGAGGAGAGATGCTGGGTATATTGGGAGAAAGATGCTGAATATGGAGCTGCCAGGGAAGAGGAAAAGAGGAAGGCCAAAGAGGAGGTTTATGGATCTGGTGAGGGAGGACATGCAGATGGCTGGTGTGACAGAGGAAGATGCAGAAGACAGGAAGAAATGGAAACGGATGATCTGCTGTGGCGCCCCCTAACGGGAGCAGCCGAAAGTAGTAGTAGTAGATTATAAAGTGTTGGCGAATAGCTTCATTTGGATTAGCTGGTTATAATATCCATTTATTTCTGTGTATGTGTTGACTGTAAGAGTTCAGGGAACCCAAGCAGTTCAACAAAGACATTGTGTGGTCCATGAGACCGTTCTAAAGTAGATGAAGACAGGCTTGGGTCAAAACCAAGACAATATCAGATGGTGCCAAAATCAAAATTGACTTTGTGACACTTTTCCACATATCAGAATAAAAATGAACTCACATTACAAATTTAAATTAAAAAGGAAAGTAAAAGAGGCCTGGACCTAATAACAGTTATCCATAAACCCATTAAAGGCATATTGAATGGACAGTAAAACAGTCGTTCTCTGGGCAGCCTCTCTTTGCCCGATCCATCTGGTCTTTCTTTATGCATTTCCACAAAGCACACCACTTAAAATGTGCAAAAACCTAGTCATTGCCTCTCACCACAAATAAACATGGGCTGGACTGTTAAATTGACTGTTACAAGAGAAAAAACATGGTCTTGAAGTCATATGTTCCATGAACCATGTCTTTGCTCTTGTTTGGCTAGAGCCCATGTATTTCTCGGTGCAATTTAGGCTTAAAATTAAATGCTTAATTGAAATGTTTTCATCCACTACTGAAACACTTCTGAATACAATTAGATAGCATCGTTTTGACACTATGAATGAGTCCATCAGCGGATGAGAGGTTTTGACTTGTGATGTGAGTGGGTTTCACTAGTGTATGTGAGAGCATGTCAGTGGTGTATTATGAGCATAATGCATTTCAGTAGTCTTTATCAGGGTATTTCTGTTATGTTTTCAAAAGCATTTCAGTAGTGTACGTATATGAGAGTATTTCCATATTGTTTTTACACTGATGAGCCAAATCATTATGACCACGTGTCTAATATGCTGTTGGTCCTCCAAAACAGTGCCGACCCGCCAAGGCATGGACTCCACACAACCCCTGAAGGTGTCCTGTGGTATCTGGCACCAAAACATTAGCAACAGAGCCTTCGAGTTCTGTAAGTTATGAGGTGGATCCGCCATGGATCGGACTTGTCAGTCCAGTGCATCCCACAGATGCTCAATCGGATTGAGATCTGGAGAATTTGGAGGCGCAACACCTCGAACCTTTCATCATGTTCCTCAAACCATTACCGAAGAATGTGTGCAGTGTGGCAGGGTGCATTATCCTACTGAAAGATGTCACTGCCCACAGGGGTAACGAGTCAGCGCCGGGCCCCAATGCAAGATGGTCAAAGCGGGCCCCGGCCTGCCCATCACAATCAGAAGTCACATGACAGCAGCGAATGAAAGAAGTGAAGGCGCGCAGCTTTAAATGACCAGCAACAGCGAAATGCACTGCACAGTTGATACCTAAATGAAATCAATACTACGAGACTGCCATGCTATAGAAAAGGGGTCATAATAGCAAGGCCAAGATAGTGACAGACTAGCCTACCTAACAAAATTTGGTGTCAGAGCACCATAACAGATGAAAACATAATCCATGACGGCGCACTCGCACATTGACAACATTATCCATGTCTGCACATAGGCTTTATAAACACAAAGCATAAGTGGGTAGTTTGATTATTAGTTAAATAGATAATAAATAAGTTCTAATTATATCATAGGCGCACTCTCCAGGCTTTTTGCTGCAGAGTGTGGATTTTGCTACGCAGTAGTATGCATTTCCATAATAACGCACGGGCACACTTTGCACGTTTTTGAACATACCGCATACTGTAGCCTCAGTGCTCGAGATCTTTGTTACCATAGTGGCAAGATAACGAGGAGTCTGTGCACGCGGGCCCTAAACTGTTGCGGACCCCATGCAGCTGCATTACCTGCATATATGGTATTTTCACCTCTGACACTGCCATAAGTGGCATTGCCATTCATGAAGGGATGTACCAGGTCTACAACAATGGTTAGGTAGGTGGCACGTGTCAAATTGTCATCTAAATGAATGGCCGGCCCCAGGGTTTCCCAGCAGAACATTGCCCAGAGCATCATATTCCCTCCACCAGCTTAGAGTCTTCCCATAGTGCCACCACTTCCCCAGGTAAACAACACACACATACACGGCCATCCACGTGATCTAAAAGAAAACGGGACTCATCAGACCAGGTGGTATTCTTCCACTGCTCCAAGGTCCAGTTGTGATGCTCACGTTCCCAATGTGGGCGTTTTCAACGGTGGACAGGGATCCTCATGGGCACTCTGACTTCTCTGCAGCTACGCAGCCCAATATGCAGCAGGGTGCAATGCAATGTGTGTTGTGACACATTCCTCCCGTAGCCATCATTGAAATCTTCTGTGACTTGTGCCCCAGTAGACCTTCTGTTGGTTTGGACCAAACAGAATAGCCTTCGTTGCCCTCGTGCGTTGATGAGCCTTAGGCACCCAACACCCTGTCGCCGGTTTGTGGTTTGTCCTTCCTCGGACCACTGTCAGTAGGTGACACTGCTGACCGGGAGCACCCCACAAGCCTTGCCGTTTTAGAGATGCTCTGACCCATTCGTCTGGCCATAACAATCTGGCCCTTTTCTAAGTCGCTCAGGTCTTTACTTCTGCCCATTTCTCCTGCATTTTGGACAGATTTTATCAGGGGAAAATATGGCTTTGATAGCCCTCACCAAGATAAATAAAAGAATTAAGTTTCTAGCCAGAAAAGCTACCTTTCTGGACAGCTCAGTTCTTCACATATTGGCTGGAGCTCTAGTTCAAAGTCATTTTGATTCCACTGCCGTCTCCCGATACATCAGATTACCACAACACCTCAAAAACAAACAGCAAAAGGCTCAAAATAAATTGATGAGAACTGTATTAAAGGTCCATCCACGTACTAAACCTCTTCATCCTGCACATTTTAAAAAAACTTAACTGGTTGTGACAGTGGTATAAAGGATCATTTACATTAAGGTGCTGCTAACTTCCAAAATTGTTGAAAAAAATATGGTACTAAAGTAATTAATTAATTGTTCTCACTATTAAGAGACACTCATGGCTACTTTACAAAAGGTAGCTCAACAGACTGGGGCAAAAACAAAATTCTCTACAGTGCAGCAGTACAGTGGGATAACCTGCACACAAATCTGAAATTGTGTGTTTCACAGAGCATGCAAAGTGGCCCTCACGAAATGGTTAAGGTGGGATCAGACTACACAAAATTTTGGCTCACCATGTCAGATTAGCCAGTCATAGCGCCCCGACCAATCATCGTACACTGCCTTTCACGATCCTGCGTGGGTTCATAGGTCGTCGGGGTGGAGGGTCAAGAAATTGCCAGTCACGGCTACAGAAATGCTATGTGTGATGCTGGCGGGCTTGTGTTCCCAAACGAAAAAGAAAAGAAAGAAAAAATGATCGTGGATGCTGTTGCGGCTAGTGCTACTGGGGAATGCTAACCTAGCATAGCTTAACCTGCTACTCACCAGGTTGCTGAAGTGCCTCCGCTATTTATTTCTCGTCAACTTTTAGCTCATCTTTTTTGACTCTGTCATGGTCCTCCCTCGAGGAAACGTCCAAAAGACAGGGGTGTTGTTGCCTTGCTCAATGAACTTTTCCTCGGTTTCGTCGTTCCACCTGACAGCAGCAACAGCAGCATCGCTTTCTCCTTGCCATGTTTATATATGTGCGCCAGAGAGTATTCTGTCATCCTATTGGTCAACGTCAAGGAACACGTGATAGAAGGTATAGACTAGGCAGGAAAATACAAAAAAATCTAGCATGCTAGACTTTTCATCGGGGTGTCATGGAGCGTCCCAGACGCCACATCGCTGTTCTTCGAACTACACGGGGTAAAGGTGCCCGTTCGCCATTCCCGACATTCGGGCCCGACGCTGGAAATTTGTCGGTGACGACAAAATCGTGTCACAACTGACCTGAACTGGGGCGTCCGGGTAGCGTGGCGGTCTGTTCCGATGCTTACCAACACGGGGATCGGCGGTTTGAATCCCCGCGCTACCTCCGGCTTGGTTCTGCGGGTGGGAAGCCGGATGTGGGATTGTGTCCTGGTCACTGCATTAGCCTCCTCTGGTCAGTCAGGGTCCCTCTTCTGGGAGGAGGGGGAACTGGGGGGAATAGCGTGATCCTCCCACGTGCTACATCCCCTTGGTGAAACTCCTCACTGTCAGGTGAAAAGAAGCGGCTGGCGACTCCATGTGTGTAGGAGGAGGCATGTGGTAGTCTGCAGCCCTCCCCGGATCGGCAGAGGGGGTGGAGCAGCGACCGGGCCGGCTCAGAGAGTGGGGTAATTGGCCAAGTGCAATTGGGGAGAAAAAAGGGGGGAAAGAAAAAAATAAAATAAAATCGAGCTGAATTCCTGTAGTCTGATCCTGGCATTACAAAGTAGTATATTCACTTTTAATTCTAACTTTCTACGACTAAGGAAAGACGAGTATGTTGACATACGTAGCTACATAGCTAATGTGTTGATTGTATCGTCTTTGCCTGTTGCTTTACGTTTATCTTGCGCTAAGTGTTCTACCAGACTAGAGGACCGCAATGGAAACAAGCCTTCAGGCTTTGCTGTGTTTTCGTCGTCAGTGATTTCTAATGTGTGTAATGGCTGCAGTGCAGTGTTATGTGTCTTTAATAATCATTAAATACGTTCATTCATTCGTGCGTCCCACACGTCGAGTACGAGAACTGACGGTCCGCTTACCGTCTAATCTACCCGGACCTTGACGCGAGCCCTTGTTGGGAGGTGATCGGCATTAATTCAGTTCAGCTTCCGGTCCCACCTAATTCCCAAAGGCTCGAGAAGGGACTCGCGCGCCGCCAGGTGCTGGTGTGACCGCAGCTTTGCCATGCGGCGTGAATGGCGCCGCGGCCAAATGAAAACGCAGGTCTGTGTTCAGCCAATCAGAATGCCTAGACGAGTTGAAATAAATTTCAGCCTTATTCGAGCAAATCTTCCCGCCCTTATTCTCTTATGGTTTATTGATTTTCCCCTACACTTCTTTTTTTTTGTGACCATGGAATACTGTGTCTGGGAATTTGTAAGATCCTGTTGAAAGACGCTTCAGCAGAATGGAAGTAACTGGAATTGAGGAGTGGAAGTGAGGGGAGCAGGGCTGGGGCTGGAGGCATTTCAACTCTCTGGCAGAACCAAAGAGGCAGCACTGTGACACTTGGGAAGCATTTCTATGCAGCACACGTTGGCTGATGCCAGCCGAAAACAGAGACCTGGTTAAGTCAGACACAAACGCTGCAATGAGTCTGCCAAGGCTATTAGTGGTCTTCCTTACAACTACAGCTCTGCTTGCTGTCTTATTCTCTCTCCCCCTCCCTCTCTGCCCTCCTCTCCCTCTCTTCCTCTCTTTTTACCCTTTACTTCATCTCTCAGCCCCTCCCTCATTCGCCATCGTTTTTCATCCTCTTGTATGTCACGACGCCTGAAAGCACACAGATATGGGAAAGTGTGTATAGGCTATGTGTATATGTATAAATGTAAATATGTGAAATATCTCCAAACACTCCCCCTCACCCCCCACCCCCACCCCCGCCTGCACCATCTCCTATGCTTTATCTCTCGCTTTTCTTCTCCCACTTCTTCGCTGCCATGTCTTCCATGCCTCTCTCACATCCTTATTCCAGGCTGTTTTCGGTACACAGGCCCATTATGTTCACTCCAATCTGACAGACAAATGGTGATAGCTCGTCCGCCCTCACAAATCAGCACGGCAGTGTCGTGGAGTGACACGGAGGAGTGGATGGGGAATGAGAGATAGACCTGACTACAGCTTTGACACATGCATATACTGTACAAATACGCGCACGGAAACATATTGCCAGTCACGTTGCAGGTTCATGTGAACTACATGACATTGTGTGTGTATGTACCTGTCCTAATGTCTTGTGTCACGCCTGGTATGAGCCACAATAGAATGTCATGGAGAATATGCGTTAATCTGTGCACAGATGTTCAGGCGGAAACACTACAGCAAAACATCTGGCTCCGGCACTCACACATTCCTACGTGTGAAAAATCATAAGAAAGAGGTCGAGAGAGAGAGAGAGAGAGAGAGAGAATGAAGGAAGGAATGAAGGGCAAGCAAGAGCGTGGTACTTGAGAGAAGACGGTAGATGGATGTATGGTGGTTGAGTGTTAATTGGTTTTTCCATATTGAGCTGCATCTGTCAGTTTGGTCTGTTTTATTTCTGGCAAGACGTTCCATGTTTTATCTTGATGCTTCCAAAATGTCAGACCTTTCAAGCGATACATACATACATACATACATACATACATACATACATACATACATATATATACATACATACATTCATATATATATCTATATATATAAAAATAATCCAGACTATTTTATTTAGACTGGATTATTTTGCTCCTTATTTGTTTAGCACTTTCCCTACCGTTGTTTCTTTTAACAAATATGTATGTATGTATATATATATATATATATGTGTGTGTGTGTGTGTGTGTGTGTATATAATCCAGACTATTTTATTTAGACTGGATTATTTTGCTCCTTATTTGTTGAGCACTTTCCCTACCGTTGAGTTTCTTTTAGCAAAGTTATATATAACTTTGCTAAAAGAAACACTTGCATAACAAAGAACAAAACATATTCAACAAGCAGTAAAATGTGCAATCTATGTGTAACTGAAAAATATTTTATCATTTGCAAACCAGAAATGTCCACATTGAATAACAGGCATGAAACAGGCTTGTACTGTCTCATAAAGAATTTACTTGACTAAGTGGATTTTATGTTTGTATATATATAAGAAGAGGCACAAACCAATGAACATCAACACACAGATAAACAGACCCTTCATTCATTTATTCATTCATTCATTCATTCTTTCATAGGAAACCACTCTCCACTTTTGGCGCCAAGCTTGTAACTTTGGAAAAGATGCACTCAGATAAATCAGCCACACAAATGGGTTTTCATAAAGCTCGCAGGTGGTGAGACAGTTCAACCTGTAGTCCAGTGAAAATTAAGGTTCAGTGATCTTTCACACGACAGCGCTACTTCACTGTGTAGTTTCCATATCTGACCACTAGGTGGCAGGTGCAGAATTGTGAGGGCTGCACAGAACCACAACAGCAGTGCCACACTAGCTATAGCTCCGATTACTGTAATTTTATCCATGTTAAAGTGTTTGCTTAGTGACATTTTTTAACTTTTAACAAGGTGTTGCTATGTGCCAGTGTTTGTAGTATCATATCAGAATCAGAAATACTTTATTCATCCCCGAGGGGAAATTGGGTCCTATTACAGACGCTCACACTTGTGCTAGTAAAGAAAAACTAACAAGATACAAGATAACAAGAAAATATAAACAAGTAGAAATAAGAAAAATAGAAATAAATAGAAATAGAAGATAAAATAAGAAATAAAAATAAGAATATATATGTGTGTGTGTGTGTGTGTGTGTATGTATATGCATAATGTCAGCCCTGTGATGGCCTGGTGGCCTGTCCAGGGTGTCTCCCCACCTGCCGCCCAATGGCTGCTGGGATAGGCTCCAGCATCCCCGCGACCCCAACTGGGATAAGCGGCTTGGATAATGGATGGATGGCTATTCAATATATCAAGATGTATTGAATCGTGACACTTGCATCGTGATATGAGTTGCTCAGGCAAATTCATACATGGCTCTTTTTAACAATTCTGCTTTTAATAGTGTTACAATTGTGGGATGTTTCCAGGTGCAATGGCTCCTGTGTACAAGACTGTGTACCCCGGTGAGCATACGGCACTATGCGGCCTTCGTGTGTCCAAAAAGGGTTGAAACAAACATGCCCAGTGACCGTGGGTGGAGAAGTTGGACAATGTGTGTTGCAAAGCAAGCACGGGAGTTTAGTAAACCTGCCCGAGTGAAAGAATACAGTCAATTCTGAATATCCGCAGAGGAAAAGGGAGACAAAACTAAAACCCAGAGGCCCAGTGGGAGCCTCTTAACACCGTCAGCGTGGGATCCACAGTCCTCCGCCTTGCATCTAGTAGCTAAAACTCACAAATGGGCTCTCGCTGTACTCCCGCCCGTTGTGTGCCCAATTTGACAAAAAAAGCCCCCACCCCCCTTCCAAAAAAAACCCCTTGTCCTCCCTTTCAAAGGTCAGAAGTACTTTGATAGGGGAGCCTCCTTTGGCCCGCAGGAGGGGAAGGGGAGCTGAAAGCATGACGGCGTCCTGCCCTGCTCGCTGCTGTTTAAGTGGTATTCAGAAGCTTCTCAGGAGGATGGAATGATCTGGGAATCAAGCCACGGCACATAACACACACGTAGTATGAGGTAGTTAGCAATGTCGTGCACACGCACACACACACACACACACACACACACACACACACACACACACACACACACACACACACACACACCACCTCTCTCCCACCCATATGATTTTTAAGCAAACAAACTGGCTTTCCGTTTCTCCTTGGTGCGAGGATGGAGAGGAGGCCCTGGAGAGGTGAAATAGCGGGAGAGCGGGAGCAGTTTTGAAAAAGAGGAGGTGATGTTGAGGTGTGGGGTGGTGGGCTTCGCAAAAGAGGGAGAGAGAGAGAGAGAGAGCAGCACTTGAACGTGATGACGTGCGGCAAGGAAGACAAATGTTTGGCTGCTCTCTCTGCAGTACTGAGATTCCCACACGTGCAGCATGTGTGCGGGGAGGGGAGTATCAGTCGCTGGGGGGAGGGGGGGGAGATAGGTAACCACAACCTTTTTACCGAAATGGAAATACTTATTGCTCACATTATTTCTTACCTTGCGCAGCAGTGGGAAAAGCAATGCCGGGTGGTGCTATCCATCCATAAGGAGGAGTAGCCGACCCCGGCATGGCTCCACCCGTAGTGCGTCACGTGAACCTTCAAAATAAAATGAAGTAAAACGTGGAGAGTAGACGCTGAATATAGATGCTGTGTAAGAAACAGTGGAGTCAAACGTGCCTTGCAGTAAACTCTCCCCTCCCGGCTGAGGGAGCTGCTCGCGTCCTGCAGGCTGGGTCCCCGTAGGGCAGATGGGAAGAGACTCCTCCACAGAAGCCACTTTATTTATCTTATCTATTTATTGATTTTATTGTGCAAATTCGGCTTTATTTCCACTTAAAGCCCCCCCCCCCATGCACCCTGCTGCTCATAAGGTCGTGGTGGTTGGTGTGTTGGATTATTTGTGTGCACAAAAAAAAAAAGGAAAAAGTCTTGTTCAGGAGCCCCACCATCTGTGAGCAGAGCTAATTGTTGCTGGTATGAGCTGCACAGCAGATCCGTGTTGTTGCAGCGATGGGGACGATGTCAAAGAAACTGAAAGCAGGTGGGCAATATATATATATATATATATATATATATATATATATATATATATATATATATAACTTCGTTAAAAGAAACACTCGACGGTAGGGAAAGTGCTCAACAAATAAGGAGCAAAATAATCCGGTGAGTCAAGTAAATTCTTTATGAGACAGTACAAGCCTGTTTCATGCCATGAGCAATCATCAGCTCTCTCTCTCTCTCTCTCTCTCTCTCTCTCTCTCTCTCTCTCTCTCTATATATATATATATATATATATATATATATGTATCTATATCTGATATTTGTTTGGGCGTTGAACAACATTAACCAAGGTCATATTTGGATTGTATACTCAGAGTATTGCAGGGTAATGTTTGACAGCTGTTAAAAGTACGTATAGTTCAACCAATAGTTGAAAAACAGCCTTCTTGTCATGAACCAGTGTGTGTGTGTGTGTTTGTGCTTGTGTGTGTGTGTTTGTGCTTGTGTGTGCGTGCGTGCGCGCGCCTCTCTGCTCATCCGCGTGCACGCGTGTTAAATATACCTCCTACATCAGCAGCTCACCCCCCCACTCCTCTATCTGCCGGTAACCCTGCCCACCTCCCTGTCAGCAGACCGGACCGCACATGCCTCACTAATGTCACTCGCCCCCCCACCCCCCATGCTCCTCCCTCCCCCCTCTCTAGCGCCATCTCTCTTGTTTTGTTTGTGGCCCTCTTCTCTTCCTCTTCTTTTCAAATAAGAACAATAGGTTACGGAATGCATTTTCCTGCGGCATTACTCACAGGCACCAGCCGCC